>NC_054405.1:2057341-2243178 GCF_017976425.1 Toxotes jaculatrix | reverse complement strand
AAGGATTGGACCATAGAGGACTGGAGTAAGGTCATCTTCTCTGATGAGTCCAATTTTCAGCTTTGCCCAATACCTGGTCATCTAATGGTTAGACGGAGACCTGGAGAGGCCTACAAGCCACAGTGTCTCGCACCCACTGTGAAATTTGGTGGAGGATGGGTGATGTGCTTCAGCAAGGCTGTAATCGGGCAGATTCGTCTTAGCGAAGGACGCATGAATCAAGCTACGTACAAGGTTATCTTGGAAGAAAACTTGCTTCCTTCTGCTCTGACAATGTTCCCCAACTCTGAGGATTGTTTTTTTCCAGCTGGACAATGCTCCATTCCACACAGCTAGGTCAATCAAGGTGTGGATGAAGGACCGCCAAATCAAGACCCTGTCATGGCCAGCCCAATCTCCAGACCTGGATCCAATTGAAAACCTCTGGAATGTGATCAAGAGGAGGATGGATGGTCACAAGCCATCAAACATACCTGAGCTGCTTGAATTTTTGCATCAGGAGTGGCATAAAGTCACACAACAGCAACGTGAAAGACTGGTGGAGAGCATGGCAAGATGCTTGAAAGATGTGATTGAAAATCAGGATTATTCCACCAAATATTGATTTCTCAACTCTTCCTAACTTAAAACATTAGTATTGTGTTGTTTAAAAATGAATAGGAACTTGTTTTCTTTGCATTATGTGAGGTTTGAGAACACTGCATCTTTTTTGTTATTTTGACCATTTGTCATTTTCTGCAAATAAATGCTCTAAATGATAATATTTTTATTTGGAATTTGGGAGAAATGTTGTCAGTAGTTTATAGAATAAAACAAAAATGTTCTTTTTACTCAAACACATACCTATAAATAGTAACAACGGAGAAACTGATCATTTTGCAGTGGTCTCTTCATTTTTTCCAGAGCTGTATTCAGAACAAACTCAGCATGTTTGTTAAATGTCGTCACCGTTACATGAAGTGAAAATCTTTTCCATTTTGTCTCAATCATTTGTTGCCTTTCCTCCAAACTTCAGCCTGACATGTTTGTTCTCTGTTAAAACTTTAGGATCTTTAGTAGAATCTGAAACAAATGTCAACAACATGAGTTTGTATAGATGGAGCCACTGGTGGAGCTGGAAGAGTTTAAGAGCTGAAGTCACTATGTCTTTATTGAAGCAGCAGCATGTTGTCATTAATATTAATGAGAGCTGTGTTTGACTTTTAGTATCTGACTGTTTTTAAGCTGCATCCTGTTGGTTCAGGTGTTTGGAGTTTCCATTTTCCAAACTTGTACATTCTCAACCTTCTTCAGCTCTGAACAGATGATGAAACACTCAACGCTTTCAAGCAGGAACTTTGTCTCCTAAACTCACATCTTTTATTCTTTATTCAGGTTGAGTTTCTGCAGGTTGTCAGAGATCAGCTGTGCTTCTCTGGCCTCAGCTCTGAAGTCCAACCCCTCCCATCTGAGACACCTGGACCTGAGTAAAAACAACCTGCAGGATTCAGGAGTGAAGGATCTGTCTGATTTTGTGCAGAGTCCAGACTGTGGACTGGAGACTCTGAGGTCAGTAGAGGGTTGGAGTCAGTCCATGCTGCTTTGATCAGTATTGTCCTAAACACAGTTTGTATCAAAGCAAAGATCCAGTGTCTCCTGTAAATGTCCAGCCTTCTCAGTGGCTGCTATCCTCATTGAAGCTGTGAGAGGAGAACGGGGACAGGCCTCAGGATGGGACAGAAAGACAGAGACGCAGAGGACAGTCAGCCAATCACAGCAGCCACAAGCTAATTGTGATCTGTTGTTTTTGTTGTTGTTGTGTTCATGTCAACAGGAAATAAAGCTGGATCACAGCTGACAGCCTCACAGGATGTGTAGAGACAGTTGTCCTCATTGGTCCAACTGTCCTACCATCACATCTAATCTGAGACTGTTTGTTGTCTCATTTCAACACTAAAGAATTGATGAGTTTGATCTTTGTCACAGCTCTGAGATCAGTCTGACTGCAGCCTGCAAATTACTGGCTCTGATTTCAGAGAAGCATCATGACATTTTGTCAGCATGTGGTCTGATACAGAGCAGAACCTCTGCTGAAGTCCACTGATCACATCTGTATATGTGTCCATCTGTCAGATACTTTCAGTGACAGCCTCCATGTTTATTTGTCAGCTGATATTTCAGAAGCAGATCAGATGTTCATCAACACACAGAGACTCTTTCTTTAAATGGAACATGAGTTGACATGTAACAGCAGTGAATCCATCACTAAACTGTTTGTGCAGTAATGAAGCTTCATGACTCAGCAGTTTATTTCCACTGTGGACTTGAGTGAAATGTTCAGAGTAAACAGACTTGATGCTAAAAGTCTCTGCAGGTGTGTGAGCTTCCAGCTCAGTGTCTTCACTCCAATACGTTAACATGAGAGCTGAGAGGAAGCTGCTACACTACACAGCTGCTCCACTTCTGCTCTGAACAGGACTGAAGTCCCTGCTGCTCTTTATACTGGATGTGCTGCATCAGTGACTGACAGCTGATGAAGTGAGTCTCTGTAAACACTGATTTATCACCTCTGTTGTCTGTCTTCTTCTCTCAACAGATGGAGGTAGTGATCTTTCTAAAGGAGAGAGTGAAGAGGACGGTGTGTGTGTTGAGAGAGGACGAGCTGTGTCCTGATGATCCAGAGAGGTTGAAGCAGCAGCAGCGTGTGTGTAGAGAGGCTCTGATTGGTCCATGTTACTGGGAGGTAGAGTGGAGAGGAGAGCTTCATCCAGCAGTGACTGACAGAGGAACCAGAAGAAGTGGAGAAGACTCTCAGTGCTGCAGTCTGAACTGCTCTGAGAACAGCTCCACTGTCAAGTCCACCATCATCCCTGTGTGTTCCTCTGGATCTGAAAGAGAATCATCAGTGTATCTGGACTGTTCTGCTGCTGCTCTGTCCTTCTACACAGTCTGTCACAGGGAGACCCCGTGCCCTAAAGTAAGGCACATGCACTACACACACTTTCTCAGGTAGATTTTATCAAAATGGTAATACCTGGTGGAAACTGCTGGTGGGATGTGTGTGATATGAACATTTGGAGGAGGGGGTGAAGGAGAGAAGACACATTGTGACTGTGTATTTGATTTATTGAATTTAAATTGTGTTCACCTGTCTCCTTTGTTGCACTTCTTCCTCTGTCAGACCAGGAACAGCCTAACCTGAGCTGGGGCGGTCCACTTGGTTAAATAGGGGGGTTCACAGGGCAAGAAACCAAGTGTGGTAGACTGGGAGGGGTGTTTTGTTTTGTTGTGAAATAACCAATGTAAATATCTTGTTGAAAAAGAAACATGTGTTTTTAAAGTACATTTAAGTGAACTTATATTTGATAAGAAGTTATTTGATATTGTTATTATTGTAAGTGTGCTGGGAGAAATAATTGATTTTGATTTCTTGAGAAGGTGTAATCCACCAGTATAAAAGTGAGGAGGCTGTGGTCTCTGGGGGCTAGAGAGGAAAGAGTCACAGCTCCAGGATACAGCTCCAGATAATTGCTCCTGCCTTTGCCCCAAACTACAGGGGCATAGCCAGAAGGGCAGTTTTGAGTTTGTTTGTTTTTTGAGAAGTGAGTCTTGTCTTTTTTTATTCATTCGCAAATGCTGAACCAAAAGTGATAAATCAGATCCATCTTGTGGTATAATGGAGAATTACAGCTATTCTTCACATTTTTTTTTCTTAGTGCAGAGCCTGACAAGACATATATTATTATTCACCATACATCTTGTTCTGCTTATTCCACTTCTTCTGTACAGATTCCAGCTTCCTGCAGCTTTGAGAAAAAACAGGCAAACTACATCAAAAAGTACAGTTTGACAGCCTGACTGCTTTGTTATACATGTTTATATACGTTATATATACATTTCACGTAAAAACATGGTTGAAACCTGAAATAAGTCACAAGACTTAAGATTATATTGAGTTAAATCAGTATATCAATATACACTTCTCACAATAAGTTAGTGATATTGTTATTTACATGAGTGCTTTTCCTATTTGGTCTGAATTTTAATGAAATAAGTAAAGGTTCCCTTTGATATTACTAATAATGAATGAGAAGAAACACCATTTTCATTAGCTTAATATTAGCTTAATAACAAGGATAGCCCCAAATAACAAAAATTGACAATGTCAGTAGAAAGTGCTGCATGCAGTTCTGCCAGGTCACGTGGGGGTGGGGTACGATCATCCAGTCTCTGCTTCAGCTGGTCCCAGATGTGCTCTATGGGGTTCAGGTCAGGAGACATTGCTGGCCATACTATATGAGGTACTCTAACTTCCTGAAGTCGAGCTGTGACAATTCTGGCACGATGTGGTGGAGCATTATCATCCATGAACAGAAAGTCGGGGGTTCTATTGTAGTGTCAGATTTTGTGCAATATGTTTGTATATTTTTTCTAAGTGTGCAAATCCCATTGTGTTCTGTTTTATGTTCTGCTTATCCTAGACCTGATTCTCTGTTTGCTTCTGTATCTCACTCACCCCCTCCCAACTCTATCCCTCACACACACACAGCTCCACTATCTCCTACACACACACCTCTACTCTGCCACATGCACACTCCTGTATCGTTCCCCATGCTGCTCTCCCACATACACACACTCACACACGCACGCTCCCTTACCCTACAATGGCAGACAATCAACAAAGGTGGGAAAGAAAGACGAGAAGCAAACTGGGATACACAAGGGGCAGGACTTCAAAGTAAAACAGGAAATACTGAACAAAACCAAGGGGCTGATCATAACAGTCTGGACGTGGGTTGATGACGTGGTGACAGTCAGGTGTGTAGGTGAGTTGGTGGGAAGACAATCCAGGTCACCACACTCAGGCCTGAACACACACACACACACACAGAAGACACACGAACAGGTGGAGAGCACCACACAGGGACAAACAAGACAGATCAGGGGAGGGGACACAGAGGAGGCACAATGGATGAGGGACAGAGCCTGTCTGATCTGAGCAGAGAAAGGATGTAATGACATCTAACTATTTGGATTTACCTTTAAAAACAAATGACTGGGTTTATAATTATAAAAGAAAAAGCTGTTAATGTAAGACCACTTCAAGTATAACATTAAATTCTAAAATTAAACTTAGTTATAAAAAATAATTTACTTGCATCTACCTTGAAAAGCAACACTTTCTTATAAAACATTTTAAACTGTCGCTCATTGAGGGATCTGGAAAACATCCCCCTCACTCAGTGAAAAACACACACAAACATTAGCAGTGTAAAGTGAGAAGAAATGGTATGATGCAGGAAGTTTTCTGTGTGCTTTTACTTTGGAAACCTGCAAACCTCTTCCTCTTTCAGGTCAGCTTCTGGGGGCATGTTTGTTTTCATGAGTGTACACATGAGGATGCAGCCACAGGACTCCAGCAGTTGCCAGTTACCCTGTTAGGTTGTACCAAGTGTTGAGGGCAGAGAGCGGGGAGTGATTAGGTGGGAAGTTTAAGTTTGGTTTTGGTTTGGTATTTATTTAGATTATTACGTATTCTGTTGACCTGCATTGGCTCATTGTCATGTACAGTTTGTATATAGAAATGTTTGGTAAGAGTGAAGGTGAATAAATATTTTTAAAATACTGTGTGAATGTCTGGGGGGCTCCATGTTGTGTGTGTGTGTGTGTGTGGGGGGGGGGCATTTTGCAGATCTAAGAGCAGAATTGTTTGGCTAGACAGCGAGAGGTCAGGATGGAGTCCTCTGCTGCTGAGACTGACTTCATCAGGAAACCTGTTTGTGGCTAACATTTAGCTACCTTTCTGTAAGATTGTGAGTTTGTATATTTTGTTAATGGGCACAAGAAGAAAAACCCTCTGCTTGTCTGATGCTGCTTCTTTCTCTACCACGCTCTACATCCTAAACCCCTAGGTGTTCACCAACATCAAAACCTAACAAAACCTACAGTCTGACATTGTGGTTGAATGTATTATAAACAGACAGATCAGTTAATTCAGGATTCACATGCAGGACTATGGACACAGAGGTTGGAGTAAGATTAACAGTTTTATTGAAGCCAGGACTGATGTGAATCAGAGTCTTTAGTCGGAGCAGGGCAGGCAGAGACAGGATCACAGAAGTCAGGTTGGGCCTGGGCCTGTGCTGCAGAGAGGTAGGGAAGGATGGGTGTGGTGTAAATCCTCCAGGTGACCAGACGAGCAGGAAGGACACAGAGCGTGGTGAGGCTGCAGGATCTTTCCACTATCTACTAAATTTCCCCGTTGTGGGATGAATAAAGTCTATGTTATCTGTGCATTTTTATCCAACATTGGCTCAGACACACAGTAATCTAGGGATGGCGTTTTGGTTCATTCTCAAAGATGGGGATAAATGGCTTACAGCACCTGGTATTCCCAGGCAGTCTCCCATCCAAGTACTAACCAGGCCCTACCCTGCTTAGCTTCCGAGATCAGACGAGATCGGGCGTGCTTTTTTTTTTTTTTTTTTTTTTTATCTTTTATTTATCAAAAATATTCATTTAAAATATTTACAGAGAAATAAAAACTAAATCAAAATACATTAATTCATCCATAATCTAACACAAAATATCCACAGAAACAAACTAAACGAAAAAAATCTCAGAAATTGAAATACACCGTGTCATTTTCTACATAAAATAAACTGTGACCCTCCAAAATCTTTGAAAGAGAATGTGCTCCCCTTCCCACCAGTGCTCTGATGTATTGTTTTAGTGTAATCGTGAAAAAATCCCAAGTGTTTCTTTTTCGGTTTTCTTTCAGTTTTGTGTTCCTGGTGATGTATATGGCGTGTTTAGCAAATTGTCCCAACAAATTTGTTATTGTAGTGTTTTTGTGTCTAGTGTTTTGACCAAATAGGAGGTACAGCCTCCATTCCTCCTCTTTCCTCCATATTGCACCCGCCCCGCTCCTGAGGAGGAGCCTCAGCCTCCTCAGGAACGGGGCGAGCGCCGGACAGTCCAGGAACATGTGTTGTATTGTCTCTTCCTCTGCCCCACAGAGAGCACAGCCCCTGGCAAAGACCTCCTTGTTTATTTGATGTAAGACTACTCCAGGGTGCGTCTTCCTGTGTCTCATCTTGAAGTCGGTATTGTAGATGTTACCAGGGGCTATGCTCCTCCCCAGGGTGGCCCAGATTCTCTCTCCCTGCAGGCCGGGGAAGGCCCCCCCCCACGCCCGGTCAGCGGCTGGTGGCCTCTGCCTGCCCCGGACGTACATCTGGTAGAGGGCCCTCGTCTTGATATCTTTTAGGTTTGTTCCGGCCTGCAGGAGAGAGAACTCACATATATCATTAGTTGGTGCCGGCTGCCTCTGCTCCCCCAGCAGCTTTAGCCACCGCTGAGGGATGGAGGCAGCCAGCTTCCCGCACACCTCCCCAATGGCCCCTTTCCCATGTCTGATCTTTTTCCCCTTAAGGATGGTCAGGACCTCCGCAGTGCTGAGGCCACCGGCTTGGTCGACGACGTCCCCCAACCTGACCAACCCAGCCCTCTCCATTACGGCGCAGACCACCTCCCTCCCTCCCCAGGTAATTTCTGGGTTGTTAAAGAGGGGCTGCGCCTTCGCCTGGAGGACGTCGTCCACCTTGGCCTCCAGCAGGGGCCTCAATCCAGCCCACGCTGTCATGATCTCCTCCGCCAGAGGGTCTGTCACCCCCGCGCTCACAGGGGAGCGCCCCTGGCAGAGGGCCCAAAGGCGGCCCGAGATGCAAATCTGTGGTGAGAAATTGTTTCCATGCTAAATTATTGTTAGGTGTTGTGAGCTTCTTTATCAATTTGATCCTTAGTGCACATTTTCTACAGTCTAAGCTGACTAATCTCAGACCGCCTTTGTCCTCCGGTTGGATCATGACATCGTGGGCCACCTGGTTCATCTTGGACCCCCACAGGAAGCTGCCGATGACCCCATTGATGTTTTTTTCCCGCTGCGGAGACAGGGGACAGACAGCCAGCACATGGTTTACTAGTGAGAGCACCAAAGAGTTTAACACTGTTACTTTCCCTTTTATCCCAATCTGTCGTTGCTTCCACATGTTTATTACGTTTTGCATTTTTTTCTGTACACCCTCCCAGTTCTTTTCATTTGCCTCTCCCTCATTTCTTCCCATCCACACTCCTAGTATTTTGACCATATCCCCTGTGATCTGAAACCCCCATGTGTTCGCCGTGTTCTGTTCTGCCCCACACCTCATAATTTGTGTCTTTTTTGTGTTCATTTTTGCTCCTGATGCCTCACAATATGATCTTATGCTTCCCACCACCAGGTCAACGCTCTCTTTATCCACCACTGTGATGTTTGTGTCATCCGCATACTGCACTATTTTGCAGTATGTAGAATCCCCCACCTTTACGCCCTGGATGCCCTCGTCATCATTGACTGCTGCTGCCAGAGGTTCTGTGACCAGCGTGAAGAGCATGGCAGACAGCGGGCACCCCTGTCGGATGGACCTGCCCAGCGGGAACGCACCTGTGCATGTGCCGTTCAGTTTGACACAGCTGGTGGCCCCGCTGTACAAGGTCCTGATCCAGTTAATGTACCGCTCACCGAACCCTAACCTCTCTAGGACTCTCCACAGAAAGGTGTGTTCTACACGGTCAAAAGCCTTCTCAAAATCAATACTAACCAAAAAACCCCCTGTTGTGCACATGTGTCTGATCAGGCATCTGACGGCCAGGACAGAGTCAGAGATGTCCCTCCCCGGCACGCCATACGCCTGACCAGGACCCACCACCCCTTCTATCACCTGTTTTAACCTGTTTGCCAGTGTTTTAGCCAAAATTTTGTAGTCTGTGTTTAGTAGGCTGATTGGTCTATAGTTTTCTAATTTGTTTTCCTCCCCTTTCTTTTTAAACACTAGTGTTATTATCCCCTTTGAAAAATTTTCGGTCGTTCTCCTATTGTGTTCTATCTGTGTGTAGACTGCCAGCAGGATGGGGGCCAGCTGTAATTTGAAGGCCTTGTAGAACTCGGCCGTCAGGCCGTCCCATCCCGGGCTTTTATTGTTGTTCAGACCCTCTATGGCTGTTATGAGCTGTTGAAGGGTGAGGTCGGAGTCACATATGTCCTTGTCTGTTTGGTCCAGTTTTTTGCTGAGGTGAGCTATGTTCTCCTCCATTTTTTTATTGTTTATATTTTGGCTTGTGAATAGTTCTTTGTAGAACTCTTGTGCTGCTAAAAGCACCTCATCCAGCTCCCTCACTACTTTCCCTTCTTTATTGGTTATCTCCTGTATGTATGTCTTCTGTTGTTTCTGTCTCTCCATGCCCAGAAAGTAGGCTGTGGATTTTTCCCCCTCTATTAAATACTCTGCTTTTGCCCTGATCGCTGCTGCTTTACATTTAGTTACTGTTATGTTGTGTAGTTTTGACTGAGCTACTGACAGTGCTGTTATGTCTCTTTTTGGATCGTTTTCCATTTTTCTCTGTTCTATCTGGATTATTTCTAACAGTTCCCTCTCCTCCTGTTTTTCCTCCCACTTCCTCCTTTTACAGTATCTTATGCACATTTTCTTAATTCTTTCTTTTATTCCCTCCCACCATCCCGGTAAGTCATCATTTTCTATCATTTCCTCTCGTATACCCATTAAGAAGTTCCTTGTTTTGTTTGTGAATGTTTCATCCTTTGAAATGCTATTGTTTAAAATCCACAGCCCCCCGTTCCTGGGCCTGCCTGCCATCTGTACTTGAATCTGGAGAAGCGAGTGGTCGCTCCATCTGTTCTGTATATATTTCACCGTATGTATAATATGGACCGCCCCAGGAGACAGCAGGGCCAGGTCTATGCGCGACTGCCTCAGCTCCCCTCTGACTATCTGCCTCCTGGAGTAGTCCTTGGTGTCCGGGTTGAGTGCTCTCCAAATGTCTGTGAGGTTCCGGGTTGACATTAAGTGGGTGAGTTCTTGTCTGCTTACGTCGTTTTTTAATGTGTTTTTGTTTGAAGTGTCGTTTGCTGTTAAAATAATATTAAAATCTCCCACCAACATGCATTCCCCAGTTATCCATTTATTTAACTTTTTCCTGATAAATTCCTTCCTTTCTATTTCGTCGTTACTTCCGTATATATTCATGATTCTTAGCTTTCCTCTGTCCCTCCCCAGATCCACCACGACCAGCCGGCCCTCGCCGTCAGTGTGCACGCAGGACACATCGCAAGGGAGGCCCGGTTTGCACAGAATCGCTGCGCCTGCCCGTAAAGAGGGTCCAGGGGCGTAAAAGATGTCCCCTCCCCAGTGCTTCTGGACAGTCCCCAGCAGGTCAGAGCTCCATCGCACCTCCTGCAGGCAGAGAATCTCTGCGTATGTGTTATTTAAAATGTCCTTGATTTTTTCTATTGCCTTTACCCCCCTGATGTTTAGTGAAACTATTGTGATCATAATGAGAAATAGTACAGCTGGTTTCATTTGCTTATCTCTTGCTTTAGTCACTTTCTTCTCCTTGTTACTCTCCCCGGTTTACTGTCCTGTGTTTTCTTTCTGTGTTGTAGTTTATGTCCCACATCCCTTTCTAAGTCCGAGTCGGAGGAGACGTGTTTGTGGCCCAGGAAGGAGGGTCCAGGCACACTCTCCTTTGCCCTCGCCCTGTCGGCGAGCAGGGACGCGTTAGAGCGACAGGCGGGTTTGAGGAAGCCATCGTCTGATATAGTGCTCTCTGTTTGAGAGACTAATTCAGGGCAAACGTCGTCCAGACTGGACCCTAGAGGTGTATCCACCTCCACTCCTGGCAGCCTCCGGGCAGGGTCTACCGCCCCCCCATCCACAGCTGCTGGCATCCTGACCCCTGCGCTACCGTTGTCCGGCGCACCTTTCGGCCTGTCAGCCTCAAGGTCCAGGGCAGGGCCCTCTGTGCGAGCCCCCCCTGCCCGCTCGGGAGCAAAGCCCACGTTGGGAGCTCCCTCCTCCGCCGGGAGGACGCGGAGTTCCCCACCTGCCTCCTTCTCCACCGGTGCCTGAGCCGCGTCAGCCTGCGCCCCTGCAGCATTGGTACTACACCTTCCAGGACTCCAGCTTCTCTAGAATCTCCTGATCCGTCACATATGCAGGCAGGCCCAGGAAGGACACCACCAGCTCATCGTTGGATATCTCCCTCCCCTGCACCATTGTGTTCCCGATCTTAAACCCATCCAAAAGTTTACTTTTTCCTGCCGCACTCCCCATTGTAATTTCATATCTATTGTGTCCTGTGCTCCTGCATGCATTGATATTACCGCACATTAAGCGCGTATATCTGATTAATTCCACCGGAGAGACTATTTCTTCTCCTTTTAGTTCCACCAGCACTGTCAGCTCTCGTTCATAACTCACCTCAGGTTTTTTGTTAATGGACTCCGACCTCGGGTTTTGCTGGCCATCTGTCCCCCTCCTAACCATCCCTCCTTCATTTTGTGGTGTTTTTTGTCTTACCTCCGTCCCTCTTCCTTTATTTTCCATCCTGTTGCCTTCTAAGTTTTGTCCATTTTCCTGGGCCGTAGTCCTTTGTCCGTTCCTGGGCCTGTCACCTGGGGTGTCCATCCTGCTGGGTTTTAGATTGTCCATAATTGTGGCAAAAAGAAACAAAAAGCCAACAAAAAAAACTACTCCCCGACAGTCCAAGGACCGCGGGGAGCGACAAAAATTACTACTTTGATAACACAAAATAAACGATCACTAAGATAAAAAACAAAAACCAAAAAAGTGTCTCCGTCTCTGTCTCCTGTGTCTCACTCGAGGCTCGCGCTCTCTGTCTCTTCCGTACCACCTGACTCCCAATCGGGCGTGCTCAGGGTGGTATGGCCGTAAGCAACTGCAAGCCCTATAAACAGGCTCTTTATACATGCTAAAACGCCACCAACAAATCCAATGTTGAATAAGGGCATTAATCATCTGGATTTCTCCACAAATCCAAGCACAAGAAGCCATGAAAAATGAGCTTTTCCACCTAACAAGAATTTTCTGACTGCTCATCATCTGATAAGGTTTGTTACTATCTTTGATTACTTACAAGTCCATTTTTATCCAACACTGGCTCAGACACACATGGATGAACCACAGTAATCTAGGGATGGCGTTTTGGTTCATTCTCAATCAAAGATGGGGATAAAAGGCTTACAGCACCTGGTATTCCCAGGCGGTCTCCCATCCAAGTACGAACCAGGCCCTACCCTGAAAAATGAGCTTTTCCACCTAACAAGAATTTTCTGACTACTCATCATCTGATAAAGTTACTATATCCAAGTACCAACAGAGAAGACAGGAGACAGAAAGGTACTTTACAGTCATTTCTACCAGCAGTCAGCAGACACTCATGAGAGCACCTTTACACCTCACTCTGATAAAAGAGACAGCCCAATTCAGCCTCTGCACAGCTCTGAAGGACAAAAACTGCTGTGACTGTACTTATGAGGCAACATACTATGATTTACATTAACAACTGACAATCATATCACTAATAAAACATTCAATTCAACAGCTAATTAAAAAGCCAACAGTAGAACACAGTTTCTTTTACAGGCTGTTGGTATAAGAATAGAAGGAGAACAGGATTAAAATGCAGAGAAATACTGAGGCAAGCTGGATGAGTGAGGTGAGTCATTAATGGATGATATGGAGGCCAAGAATTCATCAATAAAGAAGATTAAACGAGGGAAACTAAAATACAAAACCAGGAACTAAACAGATTCTACACTGCAGGTAGTGAATCATTTGCTTGATGATCAAGGTGATTATTTCAAAGAAATGTGCCTTTAAAAAAGAAGACATATCTCCACTATCAACAGGAGGAAATGAAATGAAGAGGAAAAAGGTGAAGGAAGGATTCTTCTCTTCTGTGTGTGTGTGTGTGTGTGTGTGAGAGAGAGAGAGAGAGAGAGAGAGAGAGAGAGAGAGAGAGAGAGAGAGAGAGAGAGAGAGAGAGAACTGGGAAACACTTAAGACAAAATAATTTAACCTGTAAAACAGACTCATCTATTTGTTAAGTATCACTTCAAAGTGATGTTTGATTTTCTTTTCAAGTTCTCCTTTGAGCTCATCATTGTAACTGTGTCACTAGAGTCACTTCAGTCTTTCAGTCTAAATTTCTGTCTTCATCATTGTTCAGAAACATCAGCAGAGTTTCAGATCAAAGCCAATGAAACTCTGGACATGATAAAAAAGAGTCAAATAAAGATGCTGGATGGTAGAGTACACAATAAGATATGTCTGGATGAGGTTTGCTGTGTTTTGCTGTGTCCTACACACATATGAACATTAATGTGGAGAAGAGAAACAGATTAATGTCACAATCTGAATTTAAACACTCAAGGGTCAGATAAACAGAGAATTATCAGGATAAGACCAGACTTTCCTCTGAAGGAACAGAGAACTGTGACATGATGATTAACAGAGAACATGTCAAATTTAAGAGCTGAACAAATGATTTTAATAAAGGATGATAATGTGACTATTTCATCCTTATGCTGTAAAACATTCAAAGAGTAACTGAACACTGGAGGAGTTGATATGAGACAGTAACATCACCAGTAGGGATCAGAGGACAGTCAACTATTTGAATCTGAACTAATCTCAAATCCACATGAAGCCAGAAAAGGACAAGACAGTGACAAAGGAAAATGAATTTCTATAAAGTGAAGAGTTTCCACAGGTTTGCAGGCTGTTTGACAGGTTCATCATAGACTGAGACTTGACAAATATTCCAGCTGTTTCCAACCTGAGTAACTTCACTGAGGATTGTACTGCAGATCATTTCAGTAAAAGTCATTCATCCATCATTTCTGTCACCACTGCCCAGAAAGACAATAGTTATATGACAATTGTTCAGCTAAATGGCTCCTTACAGTGTTTCAACTGTGTCTTTGCAGTTTACAGCAACAAATCACATCACTGAAGTTCAAATTAATGCCATTAAATCTTCCTAACACCGAGTCTAAAAACAAAATCCATTTGGCTCATAAACAGGCAAAAATCACACTTAAAAAACAAGAAGAAACTAAACTTAATTGCTCTTATTCTCCTTTACTGTTTAAAAGGGATAAAAAAGAGAGAATGAAGAATGAACTGAATACACCTGCTGCCCATTTGAAAACACTGGAAGAGAACTGCAGACTGTTGAATGCTGATCATCTTGAGCTTCACAAACTGTTTTCAGTCGACAAAGTGATTGTTAAAAATCCAGTGGTTTAAGATATAAATATGCACAATCTGCACAAACAGAGCTCTCATCAAAGGCCTCACTGAGATTTTATTTATCAAAGTTCAAAAAATATACTTCATAAAAAATCAATCCTCAGTCACTTTCTAAACAAACTAGAGACCATCTTCCATAGGATCACAGCAGCCACGACGCCTATCGCTGTATTCAGACCCATGAGTACTCGCTCATGACTTCAATATTACAGAAGTAACCAGGACTTCTGATGCCCTTGTTGGACCACACCCATCTTCCAACTCGGCCTTCGTTTGGATCTCAGCTACACACCTGTAACATTTTGTGACTGTATCTTGGACGATTGTGACACTATTGTGTTGACAAAGTCTGTCCACACACAGACAGACACAGACAGACTGTGTGGTAGATCCTGCTGCAGTGGGTGTTTCCAGGACCACTTTTTCCCATCATGACACACACATACACACAAAGACTCACAAAGTGAAAACATTACAACCACACTGATGCTGCTGGAAACAAAAACACTGGAACAGATTGGAAAATTATATTTTAGGCTACTGATGTGTAAAATGGAATTAAAATCAAATTACATTCATCTGTCACCAAAAGAAGCATTTAAACTGAAGAGAGATAAACTGGCTATAAAACTAAGTGACTGACTAATAACCAGAGATTACAACATCCTGAAGAAATATTTCAGTGTGACAATGAAAACAAGAGAACTCAGTCTTTACTACAACAGTCTGTCACAGAAACACACTCTGCTGCACAGCACAGTCTAATCCACTGCACTGCTTTCTCCAGCAGACAGAGACTCTTCCAGCTGAGAGGTGAGAGAAAGGAGGGAGCTGTTAAACCTGCTGAACTGTGACAGAGAACTGAACTGACCCTCCTCTTTGTCCACTACAATAAATCCATTCTGTTGGAGGAAAACCTTCATTCCACACATCAAATGTGTGTTTTCATCAACAGACACAAACAAGTTCCTGTCCACACCTCCAGTCTCTCAGCTGAGGAAAAACATTGCTGAAAGGATTTAGTCAAACACAGATTTGCCATCAAACAACTGAAGGAAAAAAGTGACTTTTAAATGTAGAAACTTCATCAGGATTAATGTTGTGTGAGTGTTTTAACCCACTTTACAGTGTGAGCTTGATAAGATACTTCTTTCACAGCTTCTGCTGTTAAATTAATGTGGATGTTAACTCACTTTGTGATAATACCTTAATATTATAATACCACAGGCTCCCAGACTCATCACTCTGCCTCCATAAAGGCTCTAATCTAGTCACACACTGCTTCAGTCAAAGAGAGAGAGAGAAATAAATAAATAAAACAATAAGAACAGCAGATAAAATACAAGAGAGGAGCAGATATAGAACACAAGTGTAAACATAAAATACTACGTTACCTAAAAACCTGTCTGAACAGATGGATTTGTATCTGCTTTGTGAAAGAGTCCACAGAGTCCACACACCTCAGACTTACTGGGAGATTATTCCAAAGTTTAGAGGCTGCAAACTGGAAAGCACAATCTTCCTGAGTCTTAAAACATGTCTGAGGTACATTTAGAAAGTCCCGACCTAAGAGATCAGCTCATGGTGTGGGGCTGCAGAAGGTCCATGGTATACTGTGGAGCCTGGACATGTAACAGTCACTTCTGCACAATGAACTTCAGTGATGGTTTAGAAATTCAATTTTTTTTTAAGTCAGCACATTATACAGGGACAGTGATACACCTGGATGTGTTTCATCCAAAATAAAAATACTACCTTCTTCAACTAATACTGTATGTCAGCTTTCAGGGAGTCTGAAGACACCAACCACCAACAGTGTGAGCTGCACACTGAATGTGATATTTCAGTCTTCTTTGAATTAAACATTGTGCTTTTTGAAGTCCTCATATTAAAATGTGAAGTTGAAGGAGCTGGAAAAGTAAAACACAAAAGTGTAATACAAACCCATTCAAATAGGATTTTTCATTCTGTTGGTTGTAGTCACAGCAAGTCATGATATGAATGGTCACTAACACTCAAACTGTGCTGGAACAGTGAAAAAGTGTTTTTCCACTTTACTGCACAGCAAATGAAGTTGTTGATCTGAGCTTCTACTAAAGCACTGCCAACTCACTGATAACTACAATCAATATTCCTACAACTTTTTCCCAGTTAAGCAGGAAAAGTTTGGTTTGCATTATCAGTAACATGACACAGCTCTGATATGGCTGTAATTGATCAGTAAACAGTGACATAAGGCTGATATCCCAAAGTACAAACAAGAGCACAGGAGTGAGACTAAACTCCAAACTGTAGAGACTGAGGTAGAAGCTGCAAAAGTCCTGAGAGCTGAAAACAGAGAGACGTTTTAGAACAGAGCTTTCTCTCTAATCTTCAGCATAGATACACAAGTTTAGCTACTGAAGACACAGCTAAGGAGAGGAGAATGTTAAGAGTTGGCAATGGCCGGCTGTGTTACCAAGCCGGGTCACAGCAGCAGTGCAGCCATCCCCTACTACCCTGGAACATTGTGTTCCCAGAATGCAGGTTTACTTGTGGTTCCTAAAGTCTCCAATAGAGAGAATGGGAGGCAGAGCCCTCAGATATCAGGCTCCTCTACTGTGGAACCATCTACTAGTTTGGGTCTTGGAGGCAGATGCCCTCTCCATGTTTAAGAGGAGGCTTCAAACTTTCCCTTTTGATGAACCTTATAGTCAGAGCTGAGTAAGGCTTTCCTGAATGAGCCACTAGTTATGCTGCTATAGGTCTACACTGCTGGAAGACTTCACATGATGCACTGATTTCCTCTCTCCTCCTCTCCCTCTCCATCTGTACACATTCATTCACATTCAGTCAGACTGCTGAAGCCTCCTGTTTGCTTCTTTTGAACTTTGGAAGTCCCTTTTACACAGGACATTGACTGTGGATTTTTTGCTCCATCATTTTGGAGGATCCAAAGCAACAACCACAAATGATTTCAATTTACATAAAAGCGTGTGAATGTTTGAAGTTTAAAAGACATACTTGAAAAAATAGGCACCTTTCCTTTAACACAAACCATAATGCTTTGAACCAAAAATGGAAACCTAAGTTGACAATAGGAAAATCTCACAGATACAATCAGCATAAATAAACTGAACATGTATTGAAACCTTTGGGCTGAAGTTCTTGTGTGATTAAACATCATGCCAATTTAACACATCCCACTGAACTGAAACACTGACATCAACTAAAAAAGGTCTGACTTACTGAAAACCTTGGAGGTGATCTGGACTTTCCTGTAGTTTCCTCTTGTCCTTGTAACAGCAGTAGCTCCTCCCTTCCTTGTCAATAATTGTGCAGAAATATCTGAGTGCTTCTTTCTTCCTAAATCATTAGCAAGTCCTGTCCAGTCCAACTGTTTCTGCTCCTGTTTGACTTCTGAACTTGTCTCTGGCTGTGTGTCCACTTACTGCAGCCTGTGACATCAGGCTGTAGAATGTTGATACATCAAAGACATCAAAGGACAAACTCTCTCTCTCTCTCTCTCTCTCTCTCACACACACATTGTTGTCTTAATATAGTTATGAGGACACATCATAACTGAAAGCCTATTATTAACCAAAACATAACCCATACTAATGATATTCAATCTTCTCAAAAATACCAAATGAATTACAACAATAAGCACTCAGGACCATTCAGCTGGGTTGGTGAATTCAGCACCAAGGACAGCAGCAGCTGAACTGTACACAACTACGTGTACTAACACACAGCAAATTCAGAAAGTACTAAAATCTGGAGTCAGGCAAAAAAGTGTGAAAGAGTTACATTTCTGGAGTTTGTTTTATAACTCTGACTACAGTTTGTGTTAAGGTGTACACCCCGGCTGAGTTGAATTTTGGAGTTTATTCCCTGGTGTTCAGGATCTGGTTTTAACTCTGACCCTGGAGTTCACGACGCATTTTATAGCGGCATGAACAGCACAAGGAACATCGTCACAAGGCTGGTAAGAGCATGATTTTTATCAGAAAGTATTTTAAATGTGTGATATTTTGTCATTGTTCTCACTTTATCTACTTACATAGTACCGCTAATGACTGCGAACTTGATGTTGAACGTAACCCCATTGCTTTTACTCCATCATTTAGAGCAAGTAGCTCCCGCAGCATTAGTTAGCTAACTGTCCTTAGCTGCCATTGTGGAGCTGTTAGCTTTCACTCAAACGTTAATGTCGGCCATACTGTCTGTGGCGTGTGATGTGTCTGTATGACGGTAATGACAAACTGTTTGATAAGCTTCACAAATTAATGACGACGCGCATCTTGAAGATAATTAATACTGTTTTGGAAATAACCATCCAACAATGCAACCGCATGTCGCTGTTTTAAGAGAATAATTTCCGGCTCAACGGCGCAGACGCAGCTGAAAAGTCAGTTTTGGCTAGCATGCTAACAGTTGAGCTTATAAACTGTAGCCTTGCTGTTTTGAACAGCGGTGAGAAACGTGTATTTTAACAGTGTGTAGTTGGGATAAACTTTAACTTGAACATGTTATTCTCAGACATATGACATTTTCTTCCTTTATGTCAAACCAACATGTTGATCAAAGTACAACATGGAGGGAAGAAGAAGATTAAACTGGAAGAGGCTTGCTTCTCAGATTTTCTCAGTGCAGGTCAGTCAGATGTTTAGTATTAAATGAATAAAGATGTAAACATGTTGTAACGTGGAGTTGTTATGGTATAGTCCAGCAGAAGTTTCTTATCCCAGAGACTACAACACTGAAAGTCACAGATCAACAGGGAGCAGAGGTGGATGAGGATGTTTCAAAGATCTGTGTTTTTTAATCTACAGTGATGATGGTAGGACATTTAAAAATTCCTATTTTGCTGCACTTATATTTTGAGAGATTTGTATCTTGACACAGACAAAAATATGTGATTGTGAGAAGTGGATGATAAGAATTCCAAAGTACAGTATTTAATCAGTTCATATTAAGCTGTATGTGTTGTCTGCATTTCAGACCTCCCATCTACTGAAGCATCTATGAACCTGGCTGATCGTTCAGACCTGACAGAATATGTGACCCTCACTACTTGTGGTAAGCAGAGTTATAGGTAATGGTAATGTTTTGTCTTGAGACAGGTAATATCCAGCCAGGTATGTGATATAGTTTTAATGTGCTGGACTTTAGATTTTATTTGCCTTATACTTGTGTGTGTGTGATCTTCAGATCTAAGTGTCCTGCAGCAAGGGTGTGAAGGCTCCTCCTCTCCAAGTCTGACAGATACACTGTCAGTCTCAAGCACTTTAAGCAGAGACACAAGTGATTCTGGATGCCAGCCTTTGATGGACAGTGTGCTTGCAAAAATTGTAATTGTTTTTCAACTTGTATACAACTAGATTTTAATCATTATTTATTAGACATAAATCTTAAAAAAAATAATATGTACAGGTATTAGATGAATGTATTTGCTTACAATATAGATTTAAGTGTAGTTGTAAATATGTTTATAATGTTTTCTTTTTTAGAATGTGGAGCAAATTCTTACTTCAAAACCAGCACAGATGACTGTGATTAAAGAGTATGAAGAGACTGGAAGTTTGAAATATTCCACCACACGGTTACTGGTTAATATTATTGTCGCTCACATGCATGGAAAAGAAGGGTAAGAGGCTTCAACTTAATCCTGTATCCTTTTATAAAAATAGACAAAAATGGTAAGAGATTTTTTCCCTCTTGCAGGAGAGCTGTTAGTAAAGCAACAAAAGAGTTCCTTGCCCTTGGGATTGTTTCACTTTTCCCATCTTTGAAAGACCCATACTCCAAAAATGATATGTAAGTTTAACTCCCTTGCTTGCATATAAGCAACATACAGTATTTGTTCTTGAGACAGCTTTTTTTCTTTCAGGAACTTCTATGATATTCAAAGCAACAAAGGCTCTAACCCTTTCTTGAGTGGCGCATGAAGACAAATCCAGAACCACCTCTTCATCCCAGAGTAGAGTGGAGCTAAAAGGACGTCCCACATCATCCAGAACATATGATGATCAGCCAATCAGAGATGAATGCATGGAAGCCGTATCTCTCCTTCACCACAAAGCTGATCCTGACTTAGAGTCCCAGAAGATGAGAGAAACCTTCTACTACCGTCAGCAGATTCTTCATGACCCACAGCGGTCAGCTGATGTACTATTTTTTAGTAAAAATATTGGTTTATTTTAAACATTTGAAAATGTTTTTCTCTTTTTATTTAGATTTTGCAAGACTTCTCACTGATGTTTGGAGCAGAGGTTGCTTCAAGGTTCCTTGAAAAATGGAACAGCAGTTTTAAAGATAAAGTTATCAAGGAGGCAGGAACCTGAAAGAGACGTCTCTCTTAAAACAACATCTGAAAGTTGCCCTGAATGAAAGATCTGACACTGCTGATGAAGCAGGTACAGTTATCATCAGAATAGTAATGCAGTTGTGTGAGTCGTCCAACAGTCATCAATTTATTGTGTTTTTATTGATTTATTTTACAAAAGCATCTGAGTCTAAATAGGCCACTTAAGTCTGCAGTTAAGATACAGTGTGAGGGCTGAACATTGCTTTGCTCTCCAGCACAGATTTATAATGACTGGGCCATTAATAGATGTTATTTGTGTAAATGTTTAAAACTCCAAGCCCTGTACAGTCTTAACAACCCTAAACACCAACTTCAACTTTACAAAAAGTACCCCAAACAACTCCTTAGGCTCTGAAACGTGCTCCTAAACACTTTCTGGGGGATCACTTTTGGACTCTCACACTTAGGCCGTGTACACTCTTAGCAACCCTAAACACCAACTTCAACTTTACAAAAAGTAGGTGGTGGATGAAGCTGTTGGACAGTCTTGTGGAGCGGGCCCGGAGGCATCGGAACCGTCTCCCTGAAGGCAGGAGGCTGAAGTGGGGGTGTGAGGGGTGTGTGTTGTCCTCCACAATGTTGATGGCTCTGCGGGTGATGCGTGTGTTATAAATGTCTGTGAGGGACAACAGAGGGACACCGATGATATTGCTGGCTGCATTCACTATGCGTTGCAGTGTCTTTCGGCAGGAGGCAGTGCAGCCTCTGTACCACACAGTGATGCAGCCAGTGATGATGCTCTTAATGGTGCCCCAGTAGAAGGAGCACATGATTGGAGGTGGGACATGGGCTCTTCTCAGTTTGCGGAGGAAGTAGAGGCATTTTTGAGCTTTCTTGGCCAGCTGTGTTGTGTTTATTGACCAGGAGAAGTCCTCAGAAATGTGCACCCCCAGGAACTTGGTGCAGTTCACCTTCTCCACTGCAGCGCCGTCGATGGTCAGTGGGGGATGCTGTGAAGGCCTTCTCCTGAAGTCGATAACCATCTCTTTGGTCTTTCCCACGTTGAGGAAGAGATTATTATCCTTACACCACTGGACCAGTTGGCTCACCTCACTCCTGTAGTTTGCCTCATCCTGGTTGGTGATGAGGCCCACCACGGTCGTGTCGTCCGCAAACTTGATGTTGTGGTTGGTGTTGTGGTTCGGTATGCAGTCGTGAGTCAGCAGGGTGAAGAGTAGCGGGCTGAGTGCACAACCTTGTGGGGCCCCTGTGCTCAGCATGATGGTCCTGGAGGTTTTTTGCTGCCAGCCCTTACCTTTTGTGGTCTCTCTGATAAAAAGTCCAGCACCCAGTTACACAGAGAGGTCTTGACTCCCAGGCATCCCAATTTGTGTGTTAGCTGCTGGGGGATGATTGTATTAAATGCTGAGCTAAAATCTAGAAACAGCATAAGAGTCTTTGGAGTCAAGGTGGGTGAGGGCTGGGTGGAGTGCGGCTGCGATGGCATCCTCGGTAGACCTGTTGGTCCTGTATGCAAACTGAAACGGGTCATGGGTGGGGGGGAGGACGGATTTGATGTTCTGCATCACCAGCCGCTTGAAGCACTTCATTATGATGGGTGTCAGTGCTACGGGCCGGTAGTCATTGTGGCTGGACAGGTGTGGTTTCTTTGGTACCGGTATTATTGTGGTGGCCTTGAAACACTTGGGGACGACCGCTTGGCTCAGGGAGATGTTGAAAATGTCAGTTAAGACATCCTTGAGCTCCTCAGCACAGTCCTTTAGGACCCGACCAGGTATGTTGTCCGGTCCAGCTGCCTTGCGTGGGTTGATCCTAGAGAGGACCTTCCTTCACACTGGCTGAAGATAAGGACACAGTCTGCTCGTCCAGAGGAGGTGATGATTTCTGTGCTGGTGTGGTGTTCTGTGTCTCAAAGCGCCCAAAGAAGTCGCTGAGGCTGTTCAGCAGTGAGATGTCACTGTCACAGGTTTGTGGGGGGGGGTTGTAGTCAGTGAGGGTTCGGATGCCTCTCCACAGGCTTTGTGTGTCCCTGGTGTTACTGAAGTGGCTGGTTATTTTCTTGCTGTATTTTTGTTTTGCTACTTTGATTCCACGGGACAGGTTGGCTCTGGCTGTTGCTAGCCCTGCAGCGTCCCCAGCCCTGAAAGGCTGTGTCCCGAGCCCTCAGGAGCCTGTGGACCTCGCTTGTCAACCATGGTTTCTGGTTAGCTCGGATGGTAATGGTTTTTCTGTGGGTGACATCGTCAATGCACTTTGTGATGTACCTCTCTTTGGGTTGGTCTGATGACTCTCACCTTCGGTCTGTACGCAGGTCTCAGCAGGATGGTGATGTGGTCTGAGAGACCCAGGTGGGGGAGGGGGGAGGCCTTGTATGCTCCTTTGTGGTTTGTGTAGACAAAGTCCAGTGTGTTGTTTTCCCTGGTTGGGAAGTCAACATGTTGATGTAACTGAGGCAGTGGTTGAAGTCCCCAGCTCTTATGATAAACCCGTCTGGGTGTGCAGTCTGTTGTTCGCTGATGGCCTGGTAGAGTGGGCCGAGTGCTTTGCTCTTCTCTCTGGTGTTAACGGTGGGGGGAATGTAAACAGCGACCAGCAGAACCGCTGTAATTTCCCTCGGTAGATAGAAGGGCCTGCATTTTAAGATGATGAACTCCACCCGTGGCAAACAAAGTTTATGCACAACAACAACAACATTCCGACACCATGCGTCGCTGATGTAAACAACGACTCCCCCGCCGCGAGTCTTACCTCCCTCCGCAGGGACACGGTCGGCGCGGTAGCATGTTAGTCCAGCTAGCTTGATAGCAGAGTCCGGGATGTTGTCATTCAGCCATGTTTCCGTAAAAATGGAAACACAACAGTCCCTCACATCACGCTGTGCAGATCTAAGGAGTTTTATGTGGTCCATCTTGTTATCCAGTGATCTTACATTGGCTAGGATCAGTGATGGTATCGCTGGTCTGTGTGGGCTAGCTGCTAGCCTAGCCTGGATGCCTCCTCGCTTGCCCCGCTTCTGCTTTCTTTCACACCGCTTCCGACGTCTCCTCTCACGGTGGGAAGCAGCAGGCGAGGCCGTTGATCGATCGGGCCGGCGGAGTAATCCGAGGCTCTTGAGTTCCTCAGACAGTGCTTGGTCGAGAAAGTAGTTTGTTGGTGTTTTCCTGAGTTCCAAAAGTCGATGGCGGCTGTAACGTTTTCTAGACGAAAGCGACGTACACGAACGTAAACAAAGTGCGCAGAGTGTGCTCGTACATACACAATTACACAATTACACAAAGTTAGAGAGAGAGGGGCCGCTGCGTCCGTTCGCGCCGCCATCTTAACAAAGCTGTGCTGGTTAAAATATTAGCGCCCCGTCATGATGTAGAATCCCTCAACAGCGTCTGGGTCCAGACCCGGACCGCGGTCCGCCTGTTAGTGACCTCTGATCTAGAAGCTACAACAAACAACATTTGTGCTTTTATTGCAGAAAGTTTGTCCAGAAAATGTCAAGACACTTGTGGTGTAAACACCAAGATGAAACAGATGTTGCAAAAGCATTCAGTTTGCCGAAGAACTCAAAAGAAAGGAAACTGCAATTAGACTATATTCAAAATAAGGGGAACTTTGAGCACGACAGTGAATTTTTAGAGACACAGAAAGGCAAACTCATCCCATGGAAGCAACCACGGAAAAAATCTGAAGGACAGGAATTTGCACATTGTGTTCACTGCTGTGGCCTGTTCTCAAGAAGAGCGATGTGGCAGCATTTTAAAGTATGCAGCTTCAAACCTGAGAGTACTAAACCAGGTAAAACTAGAGTTCAAGCTTTGTGTGCTTTCGCTGAACCTGCTCCACCTGGATTTAACGATGCTTATTGGAAGTTCTTAAGTGCTATGAATCAAGACAAGATTACAGTTGCTGTCAAAGAGGACCGTTGCATTCTCGAGTATGGTTACAGACTGTTCAAGAAGAACGAGAAGACAGCCAGTCAACACCAGTATATTCGGCAGAAACTGAGAGAGCTTGGCAGACTGTTACTGGAAGCAAGAAAAGTTACACAGGTGAAGACCATCCAAGAACTCATAAAACCTGAACAGTACAGTCGGGTTGTCACTGCTGCAAAGAGCCTATCTGGATTGAGTGAGAAAACTGGCAAATACCAATGTCCATCTCTTGCTTGCAAGGTTGGACAGCTTGCATTATTTGGCCATGTTTTTTAAGTCCGAAGGCCTGAAAAAGAAAGATAAACAAGCTACTCAAGATGCTGAGGAGTTTGCGCAGCTTTATCAAGAAAGTTGGAGATTTGACATTGCAAGCCAAGCATTAACTCAACTTGACCAGGCCAAATGGAATGCTCCTCAACTGTTACCTTTCACACAAGATATCCAAAAGCTTCATTGTCATCTGAGAAACAGCAGCAACATTTGAATGATCTTCAAGAACACGCGTCACCACCATGGAAGGAGCTTGCAAAAGTGACCCTGACACAAGTTGTACTGTTTAACCGCTGGAGAGCAGGGGAAGTGTCCAGGATGCTTCTGCCTGCTTACCTATCAAAGGATACATCAGACACACATGATGACGTTAGCTTGGCCCTTACACCGCTTGAACAGAAGCTGTGCAAACATTTTGTAAGGATTACAGTCGTGGGAAAGAGGAAGAAAGGTTCAAGTTCTTTTAACCCCACTCATGAGAGAGTCACTTGATGCTCTAACCGAGAAGAGAGAAGAATGCAGGGTTCTGCGTGAAAATGGATATCTGTTTGCATTACCACACTCTGTCCATTACATAAGGGCTTCTGACTGCATAAGGCAGTTTGTGAAAGAATGTGATCACATCAAAAATCCTGAAGCATTAACGTCAACAAAACTGAGGAAACATATCGCCACCCTCTCTATTGTATTGAACCTGAAGACCACAGAACGTGATCAGTTGGCAGACTTCCTTGGGCATAATATTGCTGTCCACCGAAAGCACTACCACCTTCCAGAGGGCACCCTCCAGTTGGCCAAAATCAGCGAAGAAGTGCTTCTGGCAATGGAACAGGGATGCCTGGGAGAATACAAGGGAAAGAGTCTGGATGAAATTCAAGTTGATGTGAATAGTACTAACTATATTTTAAAGGTACAATATAAATGACATTTAGTCTTCAACATTCAGTAAGTCACTAAAACTGGAATTTTTAAGTAATAGAATTGTATGCAGGTATTTTGCAAGTTTCAAATTTAAACCTTTAAATTCAGTAAGACCATGCATATGCAAAAATTTGTGTCACAGACATACTGCACACACAAACATACAGATGAAGAGGGCAACTTTTATAGTTTTGTATTGTATTATGATTGTATCTACTCAGTTGTAATTAAAACAACATGTTACAGTTATCTGCAGTATTTTTGTATACTGATACTGATTGGCAAATTGCCCACAGTCTCAGCTTTCCAACTCAATAATATTTTATCAATTAACATTTTATAGACCTTTGGCATGGAGAGGCCTTCAGAAGAGGACATTGAAGGTATGTGATTGTTTTTAAATTGGTTATAAACTGTCCGTCATTGGTCATAAAGATTTATGAGCTTTGCATTTGTATTTTGTTTGCATCATTGAAATCCTGCAGGTTTCCCTGATTCACTATTTCACGATGTGATGATAAAAATATAGCACATTACATGTCAGTTTAGCTACTGAAGGCAGTGCTTTAGTAGAAGCTCAGATCAACAACTTCATTTGCTGTGCAGTAAAGTAGAAAAACACTTTTTTCACTGTTCCAGCACAGTTTGAGTGTTAGTGACCATTCATATCATGACTTGATGTGACTACAACCAACACAATGGAAAATCCTATTTGAATGGGTTTGTATTACACTTTTGTGTTTTACTTTTCCAGGTCCTTCAACTTCACATTTTAATATGAGGACTTCAAAAATCACAATGTTTAATTCAAAGAAGACTGAAATATCACATTCAGTGTGCAGCTCACACTGTTGGTGGTTGGTGTCTTCAGACTCCCTGAAAGCTGACATACAGTATTAGTTGAAGAAGGTAGTATTTTTATTTTGGATGAAACACATCCAGGTGTATCACTGTCCCTTGTATAGTGCGCTGACTTCAATCCTAATTCCTAAACCATCACTGAAGTTCATTGTGCAGAAGTGACTGTTACATGTCCAGGCTCCACAGTATACCATGGACCTTCTGCACCCCCACACCATGAGCTGATCTCTTAGGTCAGGACTTTCTAAATGTACCTCAGACATGTTTTAAGACTCAGGAAGATTGTGCTTTCCAGTTTGCAACCTCTAAACTTTGGAATAATCTCCCAGTAAGTCTGAGGTGTGTGGAGTCTGTGGACTCTTTCACAAAGCAGATACAAATCCATCTGTTCAGACAGGTTTTTAGGTAACGTAGTATTTTCTGTTTACACTTGTGTTCTATATCTGCTCCTCTCGTGTATTTTATCTGTTCTTCTTATTGTTTTATTTATTTGTTTCTCTCTCTTTGACTGTGAAGCAGTGTGTGACTAGATTAGAGCCTTTGTGGAGGCAGAGTGATGAGTCTGTGCTTTAAATGACAACTGGGATTGTGGCCAAAAACTTCTTACCTAAAAATACAAACTGTTCAACAGACTTGATAATGAGCTCACAAAGAAATTCATCTCACTTAAGGTCTCACTATTCTGCCAGTTTACTTCTGCAGTTGAGACCAAAGCTCATAACTCAAAGTGAATCTCTGAGCACAGACATGTTCAAATATACACACTGCATATGAAGTTCAATAAGGAAAACATTTACAGTGACACTGAGGCAATAAATGTGACAGGATCCTGTCATAGATCAAGGTTGTATGTGATGTTCAGGTGGAAGTTTAGATGGAGATGGAGGGAAAATCACTAACTCATGAAAATGAATTTTTCTAACATTTGTAGATGTGATTGCTGTTCGTTGTTTTCATCTCTTCATTTCTCTTGTGTTGCTCTGTAATTTATACTACTGAAGTTTTCATATTGTTCCTGGAAGGCAGCTGTATCTTCAGTATTCTCATTGTTGACTTTCTGTGGACAAGCAGCATCAGATTTGAGAGATGGGATGTGGCTCCTGCTGCAGGAGGTGAGACTGATAGATAGTATAGTTAGATAGTAAATTTCAAATAGATAATTAACCAAATGTGAATCAGGCCCATTTTCAGTGTTGTACAACAACATAACATTGAATCAAAGGGAATTTAAATTTAATTTCTTTTGACGCTCGCAAACAGAAAAAAGTCCCTTTAATGACAAAGTTAAACAGATCTCAATAATGTGATCTGAATTCATTACTAATGTAAAACACAAAACTCTCAGGACACATCTAAATCATCAGTGGTGAAGCCAGTTTGTTTTGAAAAGTCCCATAATTAGATAAATGGTGATCACCTGTGTGCAGCCAAGGGCTTTCAGGTGATTGTAGTATAAATACACCTGCATCTGGAGGATCCAGCTTTTGGTGAGTGAGCAGAGAAACTCTCCACCATGAAGACAGAACAACACTGAGTGTCTCTGAGAAAATGGGAACGAAAAGCAGAAATCAGTGGCTGGATTGTTCTAAAAAACTGACATGTCAGAGAAGAAAACACGAGCAGCTCCAAACAGTTTCACACCATGTTTGTACTTTCACACTCTGATATTAGCTTTGGTTTTTCTCTCTCTGTCTCGTCCTTTTAACAACCTCCTGCAGCAAGTAGTGATGGCTGATTGAGGCTTTGTTGAGGCGTGAATCGACACATGATTCAAAAAAATGGTTCATTACCCAAGGCTTCAATGACACAGTGCTCAAGTAGGACATCCAGTGGTCAATATAATGATGTGCAGTCAAGATGTGTCATTTATTGGTTCATGGATTGTTTAGGATTTGGTTGTCCATGCACATTCTTGTTTGACTACACTACATGTTTGTATGGTTTCAAGCTGACACAATAAAATACAAATATTAATTAAAGCTGCAAGCAGCGTTGACGGGCCCTCGCACCCCTTGCAACCCGCGGGAGTTGCAGGCGTTGCAGCCAAGCATCAAAGTCCCCCTATGTCCTCTCCTCTCTCCTGTTTGGAGAAGCACAGCAGCATACAGCAAGAGAAAAGACATGGTTCCCCTTCCCTGCAGGGGGTGTTATGAGTGTATCATTATATGAACATATTAATTAGTTGATAGTCTTAATATCATCCTGATTCTAAAGTTTGATCCACATTGGATGAAAAAATTCCTGTTTGTTGGCGAAGGGTCACTTTCGTGGCGGCACTAAGGCTACACTGTGTAAGTTTGATGAAAGCTTTTGATAACTTTTACTCGTCAGTGCCTTCTGAATTATGAGACAACATTTCAAATGTATGAGATTGTCTCTAAGAGGAGTTCATAAAAATACAGTGTTGAATGTGGGAATAAGGTCTAAAAATAATGCATGCAGCCAGTGGGTGGCGCTATGACTTTGTCATCATGTAAGCATATCAATGTGTTCAGAATCACATGATCATCATGCATGATTTTTTTCATCCAGATTGGATGAAGTATGTGGGAGGTAAAGCTTCAAATACATCCATTTCCTGTGTGTTGGCGAAGGGTCAAATTTGTGGTGGTGCCATGGGAAGACTGTGTAAGTCACACCAAAACTTTTGATAACTTTTTGTCCATGATGTCTTATGAGCAATCTGACAAAAAGTGAAATTGGACAATTCCCCTAGCAGGAGTTTGTCAAATTACGGTGAGTGCAGAACGCCAAATTTTTCCTAAGTGGGTGACTTTCTGTACATCCTAGAATTGTCTTTCAAGAGACTTTTTTTCCTCATCTTGCTGGATGCATCTGTGTTTCTATTTTCAAGTTTGTAGCTCATACTTGGAGTATTTTCACACTCTAGGGGGTGTTGCAGAGCTGTTTGTCCGCACCCAATTGTGGTAAAATGGTCATGCACTTTGGAAGAAGTATGTGGCAGATACAGCCACAAATACATCCTTTTTGTGTGAGCTGGCAAAGGGTCAAATTTGTGGTGGTGGCACATCAAAACTTTTGATAACTTTTTGTTCAATTCAATTCACTTCAATTCAATTTGATTTATATAGCGCCTTCCACAATCAAAATTGTCTCAAAGCGCTTTACAGAGACCCAGAGTCTGACCCCAGAGCAAGCACTTAGGGCGACAGTGGCAAGGAAAACTCCCTTTTAACAGGAAGAAACCTTGAGCAGAACCTGGCTCAGATGGGGGACCCTCCTGCCGATGGCCGGGCTGGGTGAAAGGAGGAAAAGGAGGAAGATAGGACAGCTAGGAATGGAGGAGAGGGGGAGAAGGACATGCAGCATAATACAGACAATGGACAATATTAGTGGGTCAGCATTTGCATTACAGTTAGTGAACAGTTATTGGATAATGTGTGCTCAGCAGATTACAGTTATAATAGGAAACAGAGCACAGAAGCAAAAAGCTGTCATGACTGGTAATTATTTACATTACAGTCTGCAGAGAATATTAATCCAATATTGATATGTAGCAGAATGGAACATTAAACATGTTAGAAATGGATCATCACAGTAAACATTGTTCTAATGCAGGGGTGCCCAATACGTCGATCGCAAAGGTCGTGCGGGTCGATCGCATGCCATTCAAAAAAAAAAAAAAAAGAAAAAGAAAAGAAAGATGTTAGCCTATCATCCATCTCCCTATGGCATTTTCTACTTGACTGACTTACAAGGTAGCCAACTTGAGATCTCGTCTTTTTTAACACACGGGTCACCACGCATGCGCAGTCAACTGCGCGCTGTATTGCCAAGGCGTGTGCACAACTTGACAGTGCGCGCTACTCAGAGCAGATTGACAGCTGTCTGTCAGAGTTTGAAAAACGCATATTTATGCAGCTCAAGACTTTGCTTTACTTGAGCCAGTCGCTACATTTATGTGCTACCCATTTAGGGAAGATATTGAGGCTGATTCACTGGCGTCAAAAATTGCAACGCTCTTTCACCTGAACTCATCTGGAGTGGAGATTTTGACACTACAGGCTGACATTCAGCTGAAGTCCAGGGCTCATGGACAGTTTTGGAACTTTCTGACAGAGGAAAAGTAGCCAAACATGAGGAAATGTGCTACTTTCTTGACTGCATTATTCAGCTCTACTTATTTATGTGAGATAGCCTTTTCCCACATGAAGATTATAAAGTCCAAACACCGTTCCACCATGACTGATGATCATTTGGAAGCCTGTTTGAGGATGTCTACCAGCAGCTACTGTCCTGACTATTCAACCCTGGCTGATTCCATTCAGTGCAAGTCATCAGAGTAAGGTAATGACCAAAAATGTATGGAATTGTATCGTGCCATAAGGGTTCATGCAGTTATGCAAGGTATGTTAACAAATATTGTATATATAAAGTATACTCAGTATATATAGAAATAATTATATATATTTAGCATTTTGAATGTAGGTAGATCATTTTGACAGGGTCATTTTAAAAGTAGCTCGCAAGCCGAAAAAGTGTGGGCACCCCTGTTCTAATGCCTTATGAGGAATCTGAACGTGAGATGAAATAGTTCAGATCAGTGTTTGTTGAGAATGTATCTGAATAAGTGAAAGTTACAGTTAGGTGGTTATCTTTTGTAAAGGTGAAGTGTTTGTGTGAGTGAATTTACATGTAGAGATGTTTATTTTGTCTGGCAAGTATTCAAACTGCATAGACAATAGATTGAGAGTGTGTCCATATGTTTGCAGACAGAGCAGGCACTCTTTTAATCACATAATGTGATGTACAAGGTATCAAGGTACAATGTTTTTTTTCAGAGTTGCATTGTGAAGGTAGGTTAAAGTTATGTCAGGCAGTCTTTGATATGTGAGAGTATGAGTGTTTCACCATATATGGTTTGTGAAAGACATATGTTGTTTTCCATAAGTTAGGCGGATGAGTATTGCAGCCTGTATTACAGAGTAGCATGAATAAAGTTATGTTTGGTTGTGGATAAAGAAAAAAATATAGTGTTTATATACTATGTAAAGCATAAAATTGGTATGTTACATGTAAATATATGCAATATGCAAATGGACCCCTCCCAGCATTGGGCGCTACGAGTGTGTGATCATGTGAGCATATCAATCAGCTGAGAGTGTGAAGGTCATCTTGAATGTAAAGTTTGATCCACATTGGATGAAGTATGTGTGAGAAACTGCCACAAATATGTCCATTTGTTGTGTATTCACTTTGATTTATGTATTTTTACATATTTATATGATTTTATTTAAATTGAGGGTTTGTTTGAAAGTAACCTACCAAATTTAATTACAATTTAATAACAAGAACAGTTTGGTTACCTAAGTAGTGAAGTGTTTCAGATTGATCAAGGCTAAAGTTAAAAACAAAAAGGAATGATCATTGTGGTAGATGAAGCAGTCAGTTATTGATAAGCTCATTGTTGAAGTATCAGTTTTATTGTAATGGATTTAGTGATGGATTTAAGTGATTTTTCTGTATGATTGTGCAAAAAGAACAGTTGAATTTGTGATAAAGTGTTTTTATTGTAAAACAAATATGAACATTTACACAAATGCTTTTTTTATACAGTGGTTTGTCAAATACAAATATTAAACAAGTTTAAACACACTCAATCATGCACACTATGATATGTAAGTATTATAAGGCCACTGTAATAAAAGTTCAAGTGTTTGTGGGTCCAGGTTTATGGTTCTTGTAGTTTGCATCTTCTTTGGTGGTGTGGTCTTCTGTCCAATATCTGGTTAAAAAAGAAAAGAGAGATATAATTAGTGTTTATAATAGGATGTTTTGATATAGTAACATTTCTTGTTTGGTGATGTTAAGCTATTGCAGAATATGGTTCAGTGTTTTACCCTGTGTTGTTTGATCAGGTGAAGGGTGCTGTTCAGGATCGTCGGTTGTGTCCAAAGGGTTGATGTCAACAGTTTCTAAAAAATATATGAAAAATATGTTTGCATTTTGTGGACAGAATGTGTGTGTGTGTTTTTCAGGATGTGGGTTCTAAGGGAAATTAGATGAGATGTTGATCATGAGTTTGGAGTGACAGTTTTATGTTGATGTGATGTTAATCTTGATGTACAAAATTCAGGTCCACTATACCTTTTGTGGGTTGTTGCATTAAGAGGTTATGCTGAACAGTGGTGTTGTCTGCGCGTGGCATGTGCAGTGTTGTGTCTTCTTCCATTTCTAGTGGAATACAAAAGTAAATTAGTTTGAGAAAATTCAAAGCAGGACGTGAAACATTTTGTATTGGTTTGTAAGTGTAGAGATACTTTTGTGAATTTTCAGTACCTGGTGGAATGAGTGCATGCAGGGCTTCTTTGCAACACTGTAGTTCTTCTGTTTTTGTGAGTTGTTTTTGGGTGAATTCCAGCTTTTTTTGTTGTGCTGTGAGTCTTCGTGCTTGTCTTATTGTGTTGTTTATCACATCTGTTGAGGTTTGGTAAATGATGTTTTGTAGTTGTGGTCGATGTACCTGAGGGTCACATGCAGTGTACCGGAAGCAAACAAATATTAGTTAGAAGTAGTGACAAGGATATGGTCATATTTCTAGTAATTTAGTCTGTAGAAATAAGAAGGCACTTACATATAGTAGCTGCAGAGACTGTCTGATTTCTTGTACATTGGGGTCATTCATTGATGGTAGCTTAGATGGTGATGAAAATGCCATGTCTGTGAAGAAAATGGAAACTTATAAACAATGTAGTAAAGATGCAGTATCTTCTCTATAACCTGCTGGTTTCACTCCATCAGTTTCCAGAACTGAAACTGTCTGCAAAGATTGTGCCAGAGGAGGACGACCATCTTTGTTTTAAAGCTATCCTGCTGTTAAACTCCAACTTCTAGCACATCATCCCCCCACTGTTTTGCTGTGTATTTTCACACCCTCCCCTCAAACACTGTCTCCTCCTGTTTTTTCTTTCCCTATTCGTACTCTACACTTTATTTTACTACCCTTTGTTATTCATTTTCTTTAAATGCACTTGATTTTTTCACTTTAAATGCACTGTGATTAGTTATTACTATTTATTGACCATACTACATCTGCAATAACATTTAAATTTATAATCACTGAATTTTGTTTTTGTTTCCCAATTTCTCCATTGGGATTAATAAAGTAACTCTTAATATAGTAACTCTTAATTCTTGTAATCTCAATTTACATTTACACTTTTTGCATTTATCCACCCTGCTATAAATATGTGTATATATTGTGTTTTTTTTGTTTTGTTTTGTGTCTTGTTTGAAATGTTGCTTTTCCACTTTATGCTGCTCAGTGTGTGTTAAATTGCTGCTTGGGGTCAAATAAAGTTCTCTGGATCTGAATCAGAATGTGAATGAGTTTGAAATTGTACAGGTAAAGTAAGGTTTAACATGTATGCATGCAGTGAATGTAACTTATTTAGACAGAGTTTAGTGTTAAAAATGTACTTACTGTTTTTTGAATAGTAGTGAGTGATGTCTACGTGAGGTGAAAGAATCTGGCAACAGGGAGAAGTGTTTCATTCTTCAAGATGGCGCTGCGGATGGCGGCCTCGGTACTGCGCTCTCTAGTACTTTGTGTAGTTTTTGTCTTTTTTTGCGTACCTGCGTACGCAAAAAACCAAACCTAATCACCTATAGTAAGGATGAGCTCCTAAACATTGGGAAGCTCACTTCGGACTCTTTTCCAACTTTTTATTTGGACCTGGCCTGTTTTCACTACTGGACTGGTAGGCATTTCATGTTTCATGTATATTACATATTTGTATGATTGTATATTTGTATATTTGAAAATATTCTATATAGACTTTTTGTTTTGGTTTCTACCACTAGAGAGACAACAACTGCCGACAAAAAAATCCTTGTGTTTGCGTACTTGGCGAATAAAGCTGATTCTGATTTTTAGTGGCAGTTGTAGGTCAAAGTGCTGCAGAGTGGCTCCTCCTCTCTATGCAAAATAGGTGTTTGTTTTTAGTGTTAGAAAGTGCAGAGGTTTGAGAGAGCAGGCATTGTTTTAATCCTGATTTTTATGCACAAGGTATTAAGGTATAATGTGACTTTTTTTTAGAGCTGCATTTTGAAGGTAGGTTTAAGTTAAGTCAGGCAGTCTTTGTTCTGTGAGAGTATGAGTGAGTTTTAGCATATGTGTTTTATGAAAGACGTGTTGTTTTCCATTAATGTTTAGGAGATGAGTATGGGAACCTGTATTACAGTGTATGCATTAATAAATGTCATGTTTGCTTGTAAACAAAGAAAAAAATAGAGTGTTCATATACTATGTAAAGCACAAAATTAATTTGTTGTAGCATACCCTCCCCTGTCCTCTCATTTGTCTTTTTTCTGTCCTGCTCCTGTGGTTGAGTATTTGGGAGCTGTTGTTGTTATGTTGTTATGTTGTTATGTAGTTCAGGTTGAAGCGCCTGGGAGTCACATGCAGTGTACTGGAACCAAACAAATTAGTTAGTTAGAAGGTGTGTCAAGGAAATGGACAAAGTTCTAGTATATTAGTCTGCAGAAATAGGAAGGCACTTTCATTAAGTAGCTGCAGAGATTGTAGAATTTCTTGTATGTGGGAGTGGTTCATTGATGGCAATTTTGATGGTAATGAAAAGGCCATGTTTGTGAAGAAAGTGGAAACTTATAATTTATGTAGTATAGATGCAGTATGTTCTCTATAACATGGTGGTTACACTCCATCAGTCTCCAGAAAAGACACTGGCTACAAAGCAGTGTTTCAGTGTGAAAGTTTTGGACCCCCCCCCCCCCCCCTTTTATATCTGATGTTTGTGACCATTTTAAATATGTAGTAGGTTTATCTGTATTTTATATGAAACATAGTGACATGGATTTATACATCATTTATCTATGATGTTTATCAGTCATGTTATTTTTTATTGGCATGTTATTAAGTTATGCACAATAACAATGTATAATTGTGATGTTTGACATGTACAGTTAGAACAGGACTGCAGTAATACATATAAACATGCTTTTCTTTTCACCATGTTTTAATTTAATAGTTTAGTTCTTATTGTGGTTCTAACTGTTCCAAGCCAGTTGACATGATGCAAGCATTATGGTCTGTGAGTGCTTTGTAAATTTCTGCCTGACTTTTCAAAGTGACCAAGTTGTGCATGTGAAGTTCAGCTCCTTTTGGAAATTCCTGGTCGATGTTAGCATGGAGTGAGTTGAAGTGGCGCTGAAGATTTGAAGCTTTGAAATGTACTAATGGCGCCTGACATATAAAGCAGAATGGCTTGTCATTACATTTAACAAAATATATAAACTCTCCCACTCTGTTAAAAACATCCTGTTTTCATCTTCGTTTTTCGTTTTGCTGTGCATTTTTTCCTTGCCATTTTTAGAGCGAAGTTGACAGAAATTGTTTACTTAAATGATCTTGCCCCTACTGGGAAACTTGGCGGTATTTTTATCTCACGCACATGCGCATTTGACGAAAATACCATATTGAACTTAAGCGAAGCGAACACGCAAATTAAAAAACAAAAGAAAAACACAATCACAAACTTCGATATGAACGTAAGAGCCACATGAAATCATGCAAAAAGCTACATGCGGCTCGGGAGCCACGGGTTGGCCACTCCTGGTTTAGAATATAAACATTTGGAATTTTACTATGACAGTATTATTAACACCATTGTGTTAATAATCCATATTTGTTTTTTTTTTATTGTCTTTACATGAAATGTACAGGCTGCAGCAGGATTTAATGTAAGTTTTACTGTGGTATGTCATTTTTGTTTTTTTCAACGATATCGTATTTTCAGTTGGAAATTTATTTCATTGTTTGCGTGTCTCCGGTTTAGTCCTCGCCTCCGCTATGCCTTGATTGGTTGGGCGGGTCTTCGTATAAACACGTTCTATAAATACTCTTCACTTTCGATGGCTGGCGTGGTTGTTTCACGCTATCTGGATTACCAGCGAGTGAGAGACAAACCGTGTAAGGAAGTTGCTCTTGCCTTATGTAAAAAGTTAGATGTAGATTTAGAGAAGGTTGATGCTACATCTTCTGCTGTTGGTCCTTTAGGAACTCCTTGTAAGACAGAAAAAATTAAGGGTGATGGGAACTGTTTTTTCAGGGCTCTTAGCCAGGCCATTAGTGGTACACAAGAGTATCATAGGAAAATTAGACATGCAGTTGTCAAACAGTTAGAGAGCGATCCTGTGGCATATGAGAGTATTCTGAGAAGTGAGTTTTCCTCAATTTCAGAATGTCAATGTGTCAAGGATGCGCTATGTTGGTAACTGGGCCACTGAGTTAGAGATTCAAGCAGCAGCTGACTGCTTTGGTGTTAATGTCTTTACATATTGTAATGATTGCTGGCTTGAATATAGTTGTAAGCAGAAGCATGTGTCACATCATGGTGTTTATTTAGTGAATGTACATGGTAATCATTATGAGACTGTTGTGTGTGTTAACCAGCCCCTGACACAGACATGTTATGGCTACTGTACAGTTACAACACACCTGGTTGTAGGAGATATAATCTTAGACTGCATAGTACAGGCAACAGTGGGGTTGGTAGTAGGGACACACTTGAAATTGAGCAACCAACCACAACCCATTCGAAATATTTGAAAAAGAAGAAGTTGTTGCAACAAGTAATTAAATACAAGTCAAATGTGCTGCACAGGCAGCAGAGACAGATACAGAAAAAAGTTAAATATATGCAAAATGATTTATACAGACAGAAGTTAAAAGATTTCAGTGTTAAGAACTATAGGTTAAACAAGGTGCATAGAGCCTATGTGAAAACCTTCAGTGTTAGGAAATATTTAGTAGACAAAGCGCATAGGGATAGTGTTAAAGCTGCAAGTAGGCAGAAGTACATGTTGAATAAGGTGCATCAACAGTAAGTCAAAGCCACCAGCATTAGGAAGTATCAAGTAAATCCACAACATAGGCAGCATGTTGTGGCTGCTGTGAAATTAAAGAGACAGCAGAATAAAAAACTGTCAGAGCAGTTTAATGTAGTTATGGAGCAGTTTTTAGACAAAGTTAAAGAGTAGGCCTGATTTTGTTTGTTGTGTTTTTCACAGGTTGTTGTTCAGGCACCAGGTTTTACATTGTAAGAGAGAACAGTGTGATAGCAAGGAGGGAATACGTACAACTGCAGAGCAGTGTATTACTGACCAATACCTGCAAACATGTAATGATGACTGCATATTGCCATGTCAGTGGATTGGTTCACCTAGAGGTCAGCTATGGATTTGTCATACATACCATTCTAAAATTAGTAAAGGTGAATATGTAGGGAACAATTTGATGGTTCCAGCTGAACTGGCATGTTTGAATAGTTTAGAGCAACATTTGGTTGCATTACATATTCCTTTTATGAAGATGGTGGCATTGCCTAAAGGTGGGCAAAATGGAGTACATGGACCAGTGACCTGTGTTCCTGCCAACGTTGTAGACACAACCAATCTGCTGCCTCGTTCTAACATGGAAGGGTCTTTGTTGCATGTTAAATTAAAGCGCTGACATACAAAGGCCACTATGAGTATCAGTTTGTTGATACTATGCATGTTAGGCAAGTGTTGCAGTATTTGAAGGTGAATAACATTCATTATAAAGATGTTAAATTTAATGATGCATGGGTTAATGCATTTTGTAGGGAGGAAGATAGTGAGGTTCCAGTGGTGGCACACTGTGATAATGTTGCTGAGGATGGTCAGGATGAGTTTCTCCATGATAGACAGCAGCACTAAATGTTCCAGGATACTTGTCTTATGCCTGTGGACATTGGTCAGGAAGTTTTAGATCAGTATTTTGATGATGTGTTGAATGTAGCACCAGGAGAGGGAAATAGTCCTGTTAGGCTGCTGTCTGATCATGCCAATATATGTCAGAGGTTGAGCAGGTGGTGTCCAATGTGTCCATAGCTCAGTGGAAAGGAAACAGAGGTTGTGCTTCAGAGAGAGTAAATCTTTTGCAGGATGAAGAAGCTCAGTTAGTTAGTTTGATGATGGTTATCGTTTCTTTAAACCTATTAGAGGTACTCCTGCTTTTTGGCAGGGAGCACAGTGTGACCTACTGGCCTGTGTGCGTCAGCTTGGTGTTCCCACTTGGTTTTGCTCATTTTCTTTTGCAGATTTACGCTGGCAGAATTTTTTGACGAGTATTTTAAAGCAGGAAGGTAGAACAGGGACAGTGGATGATTTAGAGTGAGCTGATAGGTGTGTGTTGTTATGTCATAATCCTGTCACTGCAGCTAGAATGTTTGATTTCCGGTGGCATTGTTTTTTGAGGGAGGTCTTGATGTCTCCGTTGTGTCCTGTTGGTAAGATTATGGATAATTTTAATAGGGTAGAGTTTCAGCAGTGTGGTTCCCCACATGTTCACTGTTTGTTTTGGGTTGAGGGTGCGTCTGTGATAGAAAGGGATAGTGATGAAGAGGTAGTTCAGCTTATTGATAAATATGTAACATGTGGACTACCGTCAGATGATGATGTATTATTGGACACTGTCACATCTGTTCAGCAGCACTCGAAGCAAAAATAAGACAGTGTGTCGTTTCAGCTTCCCTAGGCCAGTGTCAGAGCGTACTTTCATCAGTCACAAACCTGACATTGTTGAAGTTGAGTGTACTTGTCCACCACACATAACTCTATGTGCATGTGCTGTTAAGCAAAACATCGTGAAGAAAGAAGGAGCATTTGAGATTTTATCTGCCATTAAGACTGCACTCTCAGATGAGAACTGCTCATTTGATAGTGTAGCACAGTTGTTTTGTAGTGTAAGTGTGAGTCAGCAGTTATATGAGACTCCGCACAAATGGGTGTGTAGGAATACACTGTTACAATGTTGTGTTGAAGCAGCAAGTTACTGAAGCTTAGATTAATCAGTATATTAGGCCTTTGTTAAAATGTTGGAACGTGAATTTAGATATCCAGTTTGTTGTGGACACTTATGTGTGTGTTGTTTATATTATTTCTTACATCTCTAAGGCAGAGAAAGAGATGGGTTTGTTGTTAGGAAAGTTGTTGTTGTGCCCAGAAAGAGGCACAAAAAGACGTAAGTGCTAAAGAAGCTTTAAAAAGCCTTGGCAGTGTGTATTTACACAACAGGGATGTCAGTGCTCAGGAGGCAGTTTATAGGTTGAGTAACATGCACCTGAAGGAGTGCTCTAGGAAGGTTGTGTTTGTGCCCACAGGGGACAATAAGTAGTTAAGATGAGTTTGCCTTTGAGTGTGTTGAGGCAGAAGTTGCTGTTACTACAGATGAGATGTGGATGACAGGTTTTGTTGATAGAAATAAGAACAGGCCAAGTGACAGCACCTTTGATGATATGTCTCTGGCGTCTTTTGCCTCTGAATACTGTGTCCTGTCTAAGAGTGAGAAATGTGTCATGGATAGAATTAAGTAGTGGTTGTGGATTTATGGCTAAAAGAACACAAACACAGCCAGCAGTTGTCCGTTAGGCTCACTTTTCACTCACAAAGAGAAGTTCTGAGAAGTTTTATCTGAGAAGTTTTACCAGAGTATTCTGCAGTTGTTTCTGCCACAGAGTTGATATACGGTTAATCCATTTCAACTGTGAATCTCAGGAGGTCTATGAGTCACACCAGGTCAGGTTTAGGGATGGATCACTACATTCTGTTAAGTCTGTAGTTGATCTGAATAGGAGCGTGTTTGAGAGGGAGACAGAGAATTTAGAAAACATTCAGAGTAGCATAGACTGTAATGGTGTTGTAGAAGATTTGTGGTGTGAGCTCTGTCCAGAGCAGGAATTAGAGCGTTTAGAGAGCATAGATGAGTTAAAGGAAAGAACACTGTCGGTGTTTAGCTCTTGTTAGGTCTCTTAATGAGACACAGTTGTCTGTTTTCTACCAAATTAGACAGTGGTGTTTAGATAAGGTTAATGGTAAAAATCCTGCACTGTTGCATGATTTTATTACTGGTGGTGCAGGTACTGGTAAAAGTCATTTGATAAGGGTGATTCAGTATGAATCAATGAGATTGTTGCCAGTGACATGTACCCATCCTGACTCTGTGTGTTGCTGACTGCTCCTACAGGGATTCCTGCTTATAATTTGAAAGCAACAACCATTCGAACCACCTTTAGTATAAGGAGGAATGTTAAGCTGCCGTTTGCTCCTTTGGGCGAAGAGAAGTTAAATTCTCTTCGTGCCAGAGATCATGATCTACAGCCTGTGATTATAGATGAAATTTCTATGGTAGATCACAGTTTGTTAGCATATATTCACAGGAAGTTGCGGCGAATTAAACAAAGTGGTGACCTGTCAACCTTTGGAAATGTTAGTGTGGTTGCTGATTTTTTCTAACTGCCTCCTGTTAAAGGGAAGCCACTGTATGTAGATGATGTTAGAAATACATTATGGACAAATGTATTTAAGGTGGTAGAATTAAAGGAAATAATTAGGGGTGTGCATCTCTCCAATATAAGGCGATCCGATACGTATCTCGATACAGGGGTATGAAACGATTCAGAAACGATACATTTTAAAATGGAACGATTCAGTTCGATTTGGTAGGATTTCACTATGATACGATAGGATTCGATACACTTCAATTCGATGGGGTATGACACAATCTCAGTTTCTTGGTCATCTTCTTCATTTTTACATTATGATTTGTTTAAAAACTAGAGAACAAGTATATTGTAACTTTTGACATGTGAATTCAGAAACATGTCATGTTTATTAGTGTAGCATATTGCACTGTAAGAACTTTACAAAGCCCTTTAGACAATGAAAAACAAACAATATTCAAGTTCATTAATGGCACAAATTAAAGCCAAAGAAACAACTAAACAAGGTGAAGGAAATAAAACTTTTGGTGAGATCTGTTTAGCCTCATATCAAGGAACAATAAGCTTCTGAGGTAGAACATAAAATTTCAAAAGAAAAGAAAACTTGACTCCTCAACTCCCAGCCGGCAGAGACGTGGTGCGCTGTAATTGTCACATAGGAGTCAGTTGCACATGACGTCCAGGCGTCTGTGGTAATTGCCACTCGTTCTGCGTTAGACAGCTGTTCTTTGACTTCATTTTTTACTTTGTTATACAGCTCTGGCACGCACTTATCGGTAAAATGCTGACGACTTGGTATGTTGTACCGGGGCTCCAGTATTTTTATCATGTCCCGAAAGCCCTCGTTCTCCACAACAGAGTATGGTCTCAAGTCTTTAACAATAAACCGGGTTATTGAAGCCGTTATTACCTTGGCTCTAGCCGAGTTGTGGCTGAGTTTCAGCTGGAAAAACTCTTGTATGCCTGTGTCCTGTCGTGTCTTTGTGCTAGCTGTGCTAGCCTCCTCATCGCCTGTTTCTCCATGTTGCCTCACCAAGTGAGTGTTGAGATTTGTCGTACTACCGGTGTACTTCACTGCGGTTTTACACTCTTTGCATATCGCAACGGTTTTATCCAGTGCTCCATTCCTCATATAAAATCCAAATTTCTTCCAGACCTTTGACTTTAAACTTGACGGTGCGTTGTAGATGGTGTCGGTGTCGGACATGTTTTTCCCTCGTATACACAGCGACAGAGTAATCACGCTCTTTGGCGCTCTGGAAAGCGCAATCTGACGTCTCACGAGAGTTTTATGGGAAGTAGCGAAAGAAAGTCAGAGAGGGAGATGCAGACAGGGAACAACGTTAAACCGATTTAAAACTTTGTAATCGGGCCATCGGCCGGTTCACCCTACGTTTAGACCGATTCAGGGCTCCGTGTACCCATGCACTCACATCTTTTAAATCAAAACCGATTTTCCGAATCAAATCGATTATTGTTACACCCCTAGAAATAATGCAGCAGAAAGATTGTGTTTTTGCACAACTGTTAAATTGGGTTAGAAAGTGTTCAAAGTGAACAGTGATGCTGGACAGTGACGTGCAGTTGTTAAAGAGATGTGAAACTGGTGAGGTCAGCTCTGCCTTACATATTTTTGCTACAAATCAAGAAGTAAATGAGCATAATAATCAACAGTTGTTGAAGTCCTGTCCAGAATATGTTGTTGTTGAAGCGAGAGACTTTGTTAATGACAAAAGAACTGGCAAACTGAAGCTATTAGAAGGGCATCATGCCAAAGCTTCCAATACTTGTCAGAGAAATTGTTTTTAGGCAAGGGTGCATGTGTCATGTTGTGTAAGAATTTATATGTTTTAAATGGTCTTGTTAATGGTGTTTGTGGTACAGTGACTCACATTGTTTTCTTAGAAAACAAGAGGTTTCCTCACAAGGTCTTTGTGAAGTTTGATGATAATTTATTTTTTTTAATTTAGGAAAGGTTTTTGCAGCAGGACAAGCATATGTGGCTTTAAGCCGTGTTAGGAGTCTGTCAGAGTTAATTATTGAGAACTTTGAACAGAAGAAGATTTATTGTAAAGAGCATTTTGGATGTCATTAATAACATGTGCTACTTTCTTACAGAGGATGTTCCAAGGGGCGCATCAAGTCCACATATTTTTAGTGTTTTGTATGAACGTGCAAAGTTTAACTCAGCATGTTGCAGATGTGGTGATGTGTACTCAGCATTTGCAGCCTAACTGTATTACTGTAACAGAAACATGGCTTACTGCAGAATCCTTGCTAGATACGATCCAGATTGCTGTTTACAGTTTCAACCACTGTCCATGAAGTGTGTCATATACTAGCAACCATGCTGCTTTGCTAGAATTGCAAGCCCAACAACATGGTGGTGTTGGCATGTATTGTAAAGGGAATGTGGTAGGTGATATTATACACATTCCACAGGTCAATATAGTTTGCACAGTGTGTAGAATCTTTATGTTCAACATAGTGTTAGTGATTGTTTGTCGTCCACCGTCATGTCCTCTGTCATGTCCTCTGTCATTGTTTAAAGAGAATTTAGGGAAGTTGTTGGATAGTCTTGGAGAAACAGTTGCTCTTGTAGGAGACTTTAATGATGACATATTTAAATCATCATCTATTGCTGACTTTGTGGTAGTCAGCAATAGTAGTAGCAGTACTTTTACTACTCTGGGTTTCAGTTACATGGAAAGTGGAATCCAGAATATGAGGCTGATGCTCTGATTTAACAGGAATCCACTATGGATGCTAAATGAATTTGCCATGGCCAAAGGTGGAGGATGAGACATAATGAGAAAGTGCAAAGGTTCATTTGAAAATGTGTTAAACTGGTCTACTTTCTGAAGTCACTGTATGTAAACAAACCATATTTGAGAAGGATGAGCTGAGGTTATTATTCCACATCACAAAGAGATCACAAGACTTTAATGTTATGAACTTTCTTGTCTCACAGAAAATTTGAAATGAGCCAAACTAAATGCTTCATTTGGTTCTGAGCTGTTTTTACTCTTTTGGATTAATGTTCATTAGAGGGCAAATGAAGTGTGGCAGGGAGATTAGAAGAAGCCCCTCCTCCAGGCATCACCACCTCCTAATAATCTGACCAAATGCTAAAGTATCTCAGTGAATATTAGTTTGAATCATGAGTGTGTTTATTTAACTTTCAGAATGGTTTTTAAAATTTTATATTCAGTACAAGTCTTTTTAAACAAATCTTTTAAAAGTTATTGACAATATAAAACTCACAAGAAATTGATAATATATGGTTCAAACATTTATAGTTGTGTGAAGTATATTGTAAATCTTTTTATCCTCCATGTTTGATGTTTTCACATTATTTTCATTTTTTTTTCTGGTTTCTATGAACAAGTGAAGGGTCATCAAATGTGACAAATTCAATGTGACTCCTGCTGCAGGAGGTTGTTAAAAGGACGAGACCGAGAGAAAAACCAAAGCTAATATCAGAATGTGAAAGTACAAACATGGTGTGAAACTGTTTGGAGCTGCTCATGTTTTCTTCTCTGACATGTCAGTTTTTTAGAACAGCCTGCTCCAGACAGACATACATCGTTCACCATGTCACACTCCTTCCATTTCATAGTGATTGGTTTAACTGTTCTTCAAGGGAAGTTCAGTGACTTGGAAATTCTCTTGTATCCAGCCACTGATTTCTGCTTTTCAATCCCATTTTCTCAGAGACACTCAGTGTTGTTCTGTCTTCATGGTGGAGAGTTTCTCTGCTCACTCACCAAAAGCTGGATCCTCCAGATGCAGGTGTATTTATACTACAATCACCTGAAAGCCCTTGGCTGCACACAGGTGATCTCCATTTATCTAATTATGTGACTTTTCAAACCAACTGGCTTCACCACTGATGATTTAGATGTGTCCTGAGTGTTTTGCGTTTTATATTAATAATGAATTCAGATCACATTATTGAGATCTGTATAACTTTGTCATTAAAGGGACTTTTTTCTGTTTGCGAGTGATAAAAGAAATTAAATTAAATCAAATTTCCTTTGATTCAATGTTATGTTGTTGTACAACATTGAATCAAAGGGAATTTAATTTAATTTCCAAGCAGGGGAAACACCTGCACTTTAAATCAACAGCTACACAATGGCATAAACATTTAACAGAAAAAAGAAGAAGTATTAATCCATTTAGATAAGAAATGATAGATTTTAGTGACACTTTCCAAAGTAAGCGAGTTGTTGTCTCTCACACACTCCTCCTCTCTCTGTTCTTGCCTCTTAAATAAAGCTTGATAAGCAGTGGCAGTTATTTCTATGGTAATTCACCAAAGAAACACATCACACATACTTAGGTCATGAAACTGGAAATCAGATTTCTGGCCATGAACAGGGCTCAGTAAACTAGACTTTATGTCTGGTTCAGTGTAGCTGCCTGACAAACTCTCCACTTGTTAAATGAAGTGATTCAGTTACACTGACATTAAACAGCTGTGAGATTCAGCCAGTGGGATGTGAAGAGGAAGCAGCAGATGAAACACTGTTCTTAAGGCGAGTGACATACAGTAGCTACAGGAAGTATTCAGACCCCTTCAGTTTTTGCAGACTTCACTGTTGTAGATTTAATTTTAAATAGATAAAATCAGCATTTTGTTAATCAGTCAGTATAGATTGAAAATGGGGCTGATTCACATTTGGTTAATTATCTATTTGAAATTTAAAACTTCCCTCTTCACCATCTTTTAGTGGAGAGCGTGGTACAAAGTCATGTTAGGAGCCGACAGTCTCTCCCTCCTTCCTCGTGTTTCTGGGAGAACCTCCCTAGTGTTTCTTGTTTGTCCCCTGTTTGTCTGTGTTCTTGTCTGTGTGTGTGTGTAGGTCTGGGTGTGGCTGACTTACTTTGGGTTTCCCTCCAGAGCTCCTGCTCACCTGTCTGCAATCACCTCATCAGCCACACCCTCAGCCTGCAGTGTATTAACACCACTTCTTCTCTCCACACCATGTTGTCAGTTCACAGTAGTGTTAATACTCCTGTTAATGATAATGTTTGATGTGAGCAGGTGGATAAAGCTCAGTGTTGATTAAATGGAGAAGCTGAATTCTCCCTCCACCTGTGTCTGTGACACAGAGTCTGACACTTCACATAAATTCTACTAGTGAAGACAAACACAGTGTGTCCCACTGTTGATCACTGTAAACCTCCATTTCTGTCAGGAGGACATATGAACTGGATTCTCTCATCCTGTCATCCTTTGCTTTTTCCTTTACCTTAAGTAGCAACTTTCAAATACACTTTAACATTTGTTTCACATAGATTAATTTGATGTAATGTTGTAAACAAATATTTGATCAGTTTACTTAGTCCTGTTTTATCCCACCACATTGTGTTCTCTCAGAGATAATGATGCCATCCATTAGTTTCCCTGATACAAATCTATTTAACCTGTTATAAATCAAAGGGCAGGTGAATTTCTGCTGATTAGAAATAATGAATTAACTTGACTCCACTGAATGAGAAGCTCACTGTTGTTCAGTCCTTGTGTGGTCTGAGGTTTCCTCCCGATCCATGTTCTATCACAGAGGTGAACCATGCATTTCAACACAAGACTTGTGAAACACAGTGGCATGCTGGGAGAGCTTCTAAAACAATATGAAGACAAACTAAAGACAGAAACAACAACACACGTGTGCTTAGTTCAGAACCAGACCAGAGAGTATAGGAGCATGATCGAGGAGTGCAATGATAGCACAGTAACTGTGCATGTGGACTTTTCTGAGGGGTGGAGATGCAAGTATAGTTCTGAGGTGCAGTCATGCCACTTTGGTCAGAACCGCCCACAGCTCAATCCTGAAAGATATTTGTTGAAAGTTTCCAAAAGTTGATACAATTCACTTTTGGTCAGATGGTCCCAGCAAGCAATACAAAAACAAGAATAACTTTTCTCTCCTCTGCAGTGTCCCTCCAACTCTAGGTTTCAAGAGAACAACTTGGAACTTCTTCCCCATCTCACATGGGAAGGGAGCAGCAGATGGTATAGGAGGTACTGTGAAAAGGACTGCAGCCTTATACTGCAGGGGAATGACATTGTGAATGGGAATATTTTCCATCATATGGTTGGCAGAAGCCTCTCCAGCACTAAGCTCTATATCATTACTGAAGCTGATATGCAGCCATATGATGCACTCCTTTCTCTACCACTAAAATCTGTATCTGCAACAAGGAGCAGCCCAACCATATTCCAGTTGACTGCCAACACACCCAAAGCACAGGTTGACTGTAAGACGTAGTTATTCATTTATCTGGTCTTCCTCAATATACAGTTTATAGTGGTAATGACTTTAATTTTTATTATTTTGATTTGATATTTGATGTTATGGGAGTGAGGTTAAAAAATGATATTGCCTAAATGTACCTTACACCTTTTTTTTTTTGAGTAAATAGTTAAAGTTCTTAATCAAGAAGGCATTGACTTGAGTGGTATAAATTTTGGAATTGTATGTTGTAATGAGGCCACTGTCACCACCGTCAGATTAGTGTCACCACCATCAGAGGCAGTTTTAATTTGTTTTAAATGAATATGCTTAGAATTTTTCTTCATTGCTGTTGAGTTATTAAAGTACTCGTCTCTTTTAATACAAAAATATGTTTGTTAAATAAAAAAAACATTACTTTTCCTAATTTGCTTAAAGTAGATGATGTATGATGTTAGATCTTTCAGAAGACTATATGTACAACAGTTTGTATAAAGTGAATATTCAAGTAACTTGGATTATTGGGAATCCAAATTCCCAAGAATCAGAGGTATATATCACCATGAACGCAAAACTTTCATTCTGGTTTCAAAAGGGAACATACTGTTTGGGATGTAGTGAGCTTGACTGGGGCCACAAGAGAAAAGGAGGCGTGGCTTCCAAAACCACAGTGCAAGCTTTCCAAACAAATATGCCAGCTTCCTTATACTAAACTGGGAAGGTGAGTGGCCTGGAAATGTGACATCTAAAATCAATATACTCCTCGTTCTAACAAATAATGTTTTCCATTGTGGAGGTGTACTCACATTAAGCCATGCTGTGAACAGCCACTATCACTAAAGCTGTGCTGGAATGCTGCAAGTGTTTCTTCCACTTTACTGCACAGCAAACTGATGTGTTCATCTGAAGCACTAATAAAGTGATGCTAACTCACATTTCATTTTCTTACAACCTTTTCATAGTTTACAGCTGTGATGTGGCTGAAAATGATCAGTAAACAGTGAAATAAGGCTGATATCTGAAAGTCCAAACTGGAACAGAGGAGTGAAAGTAAACCCCAGATCACAGAGGTTCAGGTAGAAGCTGCAAAAGTCTTGAGAGCTGAAAACAGAGAGAATTAAGAATAGAGCTTTCTCTCTAGTCTACAGCATAGACACACAGGAGTGTAGCGACTGCAGACACAGCTAAAGGGAGGAGAATGTCATAGGTTGGCAATGGTCAGCTCTGCTACCAAGCAGGACCAACACAGTGCAATGTGGCACAGCTACCCTGCTAACTCCTGTGAGGCTGTAATGGAAATGCATGCCATCACAGCTTATGTGCTAATGGAAAAAGCCCATAATATGCTACTTTTCAGGGCACCTCTGTAACAACCTTAAGCTTCTGAACATCTACCACAACATCCCTAATTCAGTTTTCACTGGAAACATTGATGCCTCTGCCTCCACCTGATTTCCTGTCATCTCTCTACTGTCCATAAAAAAGGCATAAAAAACCCAAATCACTTAAAGATATACTCACATTCCCATTTCTACATTCAAAGCACTGGTGTTTGATCTAATTCTTCCTGCTGTCCATGCTGGCTGCCAGGAGATCCCTTCTTTAAACAATTTCTGTGGAAATGATGGGCCACAAAATCCACAGTCCTATTTCTGTGCAAACAGTAATTCCAAAATTCATCAGCATTGTTAAACAAAATCAAGTGTGTATCTTCAAATGTTTGTCTTTTAGTGCAGAATTTCCTCTCTGTGTTTCCATCTCTCCACCACAGCTTTGAAAGGAAACATTAGGTGTAGAAACACAAAGAGGGGAATTTTGGACTAAAAATACCTGGAAGATAGAAACTTGATCTACTCAGACTGTTGAAGCCTCATGTTTGCTTCTTTTCAACTCTGGAAGTCAACTTTTCCACAGGACAGGGACTGTGGATTTTATGCTCCATCATTTCCATTAGAATTTCTTTAGAAAGGATCTTGTTGCAGACAGTACAGACAAAACATTTCAAAAAATGAACTTCTAAACTAGACACTGACATGAACTACTAACATGTACTGACTTACTGAAAACCTTGGAGCTCATCTGGACTTTCCTGTAGTTTCCTCTTGTCCTTGTAACAGCAGTAGCTCCTCCCTTCCTTGTCAATAATTGTGCAGAAATATCTGAGTGCTTCTTTCTTCCTAAATCATGAGCAAGTCCTGTCCAGTCCAACTGTTTCTGCTCCTGTTTGACTTCTGAACTTGTCTCTGGCTGTGTGTCCACTTACTGCAGCCTGTGACATCAGACTGTAGAATGTTGATACATCAAAGGCATCAAAGGACAAACACACTCTCTCTCTCTCTCTATATATATATATATATATATTGCTACTATAGTTGTGAGGACACATGTTGCCATAATGCATTCCCTTGCCCCTTAACCTAACCTAACCTTAACCATCATAACTGAAAGCCTAACACTAACCAAAACATAACCCATACTAATGATATTCAATCTTCTCCAAAATACCAAATGAATTCCAACAATAAGCACTCAGGACCATTCAGCTGGGTTGGTGAATTCAGCACCAAGGACAGCAGCAGCTGAACTGTACACAACTACATGTACTAACACACAGCAAATTCACAAAGTACTAAAATCTGGAGTCAGACAAAAAAGTGTGAAAGAGTTACATTTCTGGAGTTTATTTTATAACTCTGACTACAGTTTGTGTTAAGGTGTACACCCAGGCCCAGTTGAATTTTGGACTTTATTCCCTGGTGTTCAGGATCTGGTTTTAACTCTGTCCCTGGAGTTTACGACGCATTTTATCGCGGCATGAGCAGCACAAGGAACGTCGTCACAAGGCTGGTAAGAGCATGATTTTTATCAAAAAGTACTTTAAATGCGTGATATTTTGTCATTGTTCTCACTTTATCTACTTACATAGTACCGCTAATGACTGCGAACTTGATGTTGAACGTAACCCCATTGCTTTTACTCCATTATTTAGAGCAAGTAGCTCCCGCAGCATTAGTTAGCTAACTGTCCTTAGCTGCCATTGTGGAGCTGTTAGCTTTCACTCAAACGTTAATGTCGGCCATACTGTCTGTGGCGTGTGATGTGTCTGTATGACGGTAATGACAAACTGTTTGATAAGCTTCACAAATTAATGACCACGCGCATCTTGAAGGTAATTAATACTGTTTTGGAAATAACCATCCAACAATGCAACCGCATGTCGGTGTTTTAAGAGAATAATTTCCGGCTCAACGGCGCAGACGCAGCTGAAAAGTCAGTTTTGGCTAGCATGCTAACAGTTGAGCTTATAAACTGTAGCCTTGCTGTTTTGAACAGCGGTGAGAAACGTGTATTTTAACAGTGTGTAGTTGGGATAAACTTTAACTTGAACATGTTATTCTCAGACATATGACATTTTCTTCCTTTATGTCAAACCAACATGTTGATCAAAGTTCAACATGGAGGGAAGAAGAAGGACATTAAACTGGAAGAGGCTTGCTTCTCAGATTTTCTCAGTGCAGGTCAGTCAGATGTTTAGTATTAAATGAATAAAGATGTAAACATGTTGTAACGTGGAGTTGTTATGGTAAAGTCCAGCAGAAGTTTCTTATCCTAGAGACTACAACACTGAAAGTCACAGATCAACAGGGAGCAGAGGTGGATGAGGATGTTTCAAAGATCTGTGTTTCTTCATCTACAGTGATGATGGTAGGACATTTAAACATTCATATTTTGCTGCACTTTTATTTTGAGAGATTTGTATCTTGACACAGACAAAAATATGTGATTGTGAGAAGTGGATGATAAGAATTCCAAAGTACAGTATTTAATCAGTTCATATTAAGCTGTATGTGTTGTCTGCATTTCAGACCTCCCATCTACTGAAGCATCTATGAACCTGGCTGATCGTTCAGACCTGACAGAATATGTGACCCTCACTACTTGTGGTAAGCAGAGTTATAGGTAATGGTAATGTTTTGTCTTGAGACAGGTAATATCCAGCCAGGTCTGTGATATAGTTTTAATGTGCTGGACTTTAGATTTTATTTGCCTTATACTTGTGTGTGTGTGTGTGTGTGATCTTCAGATCTAAGTGTCCTGCAGCAAGGGTGTGAAGGCTCCTCCTCTCCAAGTCTGACAGATACACTGTCAGTCTCAAGCACTTTAAGCAGAGACACAAGTGATTCTGGATGCCAGCCTTTGATGGACAGTGTGCTTGCAGAAAATGTAATTGTTTTCCAACTTGTATACAACTAGATTTTAATCATTATTTATTAAACATAATTCCAAAAAAAAGTGCAAGTAATATGTATGTAATAGGTATTAGATAAATGTATTTGCTTACAACATAGATCTAAGTGTAGTTGTAAATATGTTTATAATGTTTTCTATTTTAGAATATGGAGCAAATTCTTACTTCAAAACCAGCAGAGATGACTGTGATTAAAGAGCATGAAGAGACTGGAAGTTTGAAATATTCCACCACACAGTTACTGGTTAATATTATTGTCGCTCACATGCATGGAAAAGAAGGGTAAGAGGCTTCAACTTAATCCTGTATCCTTTTATAAAAAAATATATACATTAAAAAAATCCCGCTTGCAGGAGAGCTGTTAGTAAAGCAACAAAAGAGTTCCATGCCCTTGGGATTGCTTCACTTTTCCCATCTTTGAAAGACCCATACTCCAAAAATGATATGTAAGTTTAACTCCCTCTTTTGCATATAAGCAACATACAGTATTTGTTCTTTTTTTCATTCAGCAACACTTCTATGATTTTCAAAGCAACAAAGGCTTTCTTGAGTGGCACGTGAAGTTATGTGCCGTAATGTTTGTATGTAATGTTTACAGTAAAGTCACAGATACTATTACACTCTGAATGAAATGGTCTGAAACACACCTACAATTTACAATATAATAAGCAATGCACAGATGGTAAACATCAGTTTTTTCTGCAGGAGAAACTCACTCTTCTGAACTCTGTTTTTGAGGAATAAAACTTTCTGGATTCAACTTCTCTGATCTCCTGTATTTGATTGACTTTGTGAATTTCTTCTCAGCAGAAGACTTGAATACTGGAAGAAAAAGACTTAGAGAATGAAGAGTAAAAGAGTAAGGTGTGGTGCATCAATCCCCTTCTTCAGGTCAGCTCTAGCAGCGCTGTACCATGCCCTATAGGCGGAGTCGGGGACTCTGAGGAGTGACCGGATGTGGCTGTTCATCCAGGCTTTCTGATTGGAGAAGTCCCGGATGAGTCTTTTTGTTGTCACATGTTCCACAGAGAACCTGATGTAGTTCAGTACAGCTTCTGTGTGTTCAGCCAGGTCCTCGTGTTTGAGGAGATCCCACTCTGTCTGTGAGAAGCAGTCTGAGAGCTGAGTGAGTGCTTCCTCAGACCAGCTCCAACACTGCTTCTCACAGACAGAGTGGGAGCTGCATGAACTCATCTTCAGGGGATTCCTCACCTGTTCAAGATACAAAAGAAGAAAATGGGACCTTTCTGTACCTGGAAACAAAAACGAATGAAGAGGTTATTAGTACATGACACTGCAGCCACCTGACATCTATCTATCTATAAATCTATCTATCTGACACATCAGCCTTATCTCTAAGATATGGAGAGACGCAGCAGAGCACTGGTTCAGCTATCCCATGTTCTAACATGTCGTCTCTCTTCTCTTCCATCTGTTGACTCTTTCCTACCAGCAGCCAGTAGGAACATGGTTAATATACTGAGCATCCCCCACATCCATGTGATGCTGAATCAGGCTGGTGTGTGATGGTGTATCTGAGAAGAGAGACAAGAGAGAATTAAACAGCTTCACTGGATCTTTCCTCTGAGTGTGTGATAGATAATCTGACCGACCGTCTACGAGGTTTAGATGCTCAGAATAGTTGAGTCTCCCTGTTTAGGTGAAGATAAGACTCCAACGAGCTGAACAGGTTCAACTGTCTGTGGAAACTTCAGAGAAAAAGTGAGCACAGTGATGGATGAAAAAACACAACTGAATATTTCCACTAGACTCTGCTGAAGCTCCTTATTTAGACAATACTTTTCACATCTTCTGAAGTCAGTGATGTGTGCACTACAGCAGAAAAAGGATTTCAATGGAACAATGTCTACAGAGCCTCTGACAGCTCTTTGCTTCTTCTACACAGTCATTATGACAAGTTCACCACAAAAAGAGATAAAAATATGGACTCAGTGTAGAAAAAGAAGCCAAAAAATGACACCTCTGTAAGACTGTTAATACATTTTACATTTTAGAAAAAAAACTAAATTATTTTGGCTGATAAAAGGATTTAGTCAAATGAAATTAATTAAACACATAAAGTACAACTACTTCTCCATCTATGAGGTGTTAATAATTGGATCACATCTGACACAGCAGCTGCTGCTGTTAAAAATCCAAACTCTTTATAACTGTTGCAGGTTTTTAAGGTATTTAATAGATGATTTATTTAGATTATTAATGTTTTGTAGATCCTGTTTAATATTTAGCACTGCTGTTTCTGACACAACTACCAAAGTATTATTAAAGCTACTACTCCTACTGATGAATGAATGAATTGAGTTGTACAGTAACATGTTCACCTCTGCTGAACACTTTATAATATAACAGGTCTTTAGGAGGGTCTACCCCACCCTAACCCAAACCCTCTGACAATGCTCCATCCAAACTTATTCTTCCTACTCTTCATATTGAAATGTTCAGAATCAGAATAACTTTATTAATCCCCGTAGGGAAATTCTAGCTGTTACTTTAACTCCCAGTTTAAAAGAAGAGGAAAATTGCACAGTGTGTGGTGATAGAAAAAAATTCTAGAATAAATAAGTAAATGAAAACAAAAATAAATAAATGAAAAACAAAATAACAATATAGTACAATGAAAATCAAGTAAAAATATTGCAATAACTCCAATGTCAAATGTCAAACAGAACAATATATACAACTCATATACCAATAGAAAAGATAAGGCATCTTAATATTTGCAATATGTGCATGAGGTTTGTGGTTGATAGTTTAAAAGATAACGTATACACAGTATACATGAGTCCGTGATTCTTACAGTCCAGAGTTATATAGTTTGATTGCAACAGGCAGGAATGACTTCCTGTGTCGCTCTGTTGTGCAGCGTGGAACAATAAGCCTGTTGCTGAACGAGCTTCTGTGATGGTTCAGCACATGGTGGAGAGGGTGTGAAGGACAGTCCAATATTGTCCTAACTTTGGACAACATTCTCCTCTCCAACACTGTGTTCAGTGAGTCCAGATCCTCTCCTACAACATGGCTGGCCTTCTTGATGATCTTATTGAGTCTGTTAGTGTCCTTCACCCTCAGACTGCTGCCCCAGCAGACAACAGCGTACAGGATGGCACTGGCCACCACAGACTCATAGAACATCCGCAGCATCGTCCGGCAGATGTTAAAGGACCTTAGCCGTCTCAGAAAATAGAGACGGCTCTGGCCCTTTCTGTAAACAGTGTCCACGTTTTTGGACCAGTTCATTGTAATATTCATACATGTTGCATTGTTTATTCATCTGACAGCTAAATGAATGTGTGTTCCACTGGTTTCAGGCTCCAGAGCTCAGGAGATGTGAAAGTTTGGGTTGTAAATCACTCACATTAATGCAGACTGTGAGACTCAGAAACTGACATAATCAGAGCACTTTAAATCTGTGCACTCCTGACCTCTAGTGGCTGGAGTCAGTGTGACATGCTCTCACATAACCAAGGATCAAGGGATCAAGGAACTTTATTGTCATACCGGGACATTTGCATGTTATGGTACGAAATTGGTACTCAGGTCCCAGTTTTAAGCCATCAACAACACACCTTCTAATGCACGTTTGAACTTATTCATGAGTTAATAAATGTACGTTATAATTTTAAACATTAATTTAAAGGAAAATGGGAAGTTTATCAAACAAAAAATTCTTTAGATAAACTAAAAATTAGATCAGAAAAAACTAAAAAAATCATCCAAAAAAATAACATTTTACTTTTGATTGGTATTTTCTGTTGTGTATGTTCTGTCATTACAGTGACATATGAACTGTGGGAAGAACATGTTGGGATGGAATATTGTCTGTAGACCCTCCTAAAGCCTTTTACCTCTGTCTTGGAAGTTATGCCACTTTGGTCCCAATCGACAGAATTATTCAATTTAGAAATGTTTTAAATGGTTGAAATACTGAGCTAAATACTTTGGGACTTATGTACTAAGATGCACTAAACCTATATACATAGTAAGGCTAATTAGTTTTTTCCTTTTTTTTTGGACTGTAGAAGAAAAAGTTTGAAGGAAGGAGTTGGAAATTGAGTCAGGGTGAAAACTTCCCATTACTTTTTTTTTATTAAGCGTTAATAAATACAATTAAGAGTTAAAATGTATCTTACAAACAAAACAGACTAGAAACTTATCTAAATAGTAAAAAGAGTAAAAAATTAAAAGTTACTACTACATCTATGTTCTAACATGCAATAAACATGTACTTTTTTTAGGAAAGTGTAGAAGAAAATGAAAGTTTGAAGGAAGGAGTTGGAAAAAAGACTTACTAAAATGTATCTTACAAACAAAACAGACTAGAAACTTATCTAAATAGTAAAAAGAGTAAAAAGTTAAAAGTTACTACTACATCTATGTACTAACATGCAATAAACATATACTTTTTTTAGGAAAGTGTAGAAGAAAATGAAAGTTTGAAGGAAGGAGTTGGAAAAAAGACTTACCAATACTTTTTTCTCTTTTAAAAGTTTTTAAAGAAAGTGCTATTAAATACTATTGAGAGTTCAAACTTATCTAAATACTACAAACAGTTAAACTTATCTTACACACTAAAGAGAGTAGAAGCGTATCTAAATACTAAAAAGAGTTAAAACTTTCTACATCTGTTTACTAAGATGCAATTTAGAAGGAAGGTCAGACTGGATCAGCTACACCCTTTAGACTGCTGCAGTAGAGTGGGACAGTGTGTGGTGACCACTGAGCCAGGATAAAATGCTTCTGACCAATACAAAGACAGGAGGCAGGTGAAAACCAACACTTGTCTATACATTTAGAGCACTGACCTCCTGCTGGACACTGTCCAGTATGGCCTCAACAAAATAAATTTCATCTCCAGCCTTCAGCCATCAGCAGCACTGACTAAGTGTAACTCTAATGCCGTCATTTTATTGGCTAAATTACAAATACACTGTATGAAACAATCCAGTGAATCTTCTAAGGTTGGTGGTAAAGCAATGTAGTGTTTGGAACACACACTGGCTGAGTAACAAAAATATAAACACCACACAAGGGTTAACTGGAGGAACTATGACAATGTGTGTCCTCTGTCCTAAACTGACACTGATGCAGTCTTCATCTACTTTGACATCAGCAGACAAGAGACATGAGACAGCACTTTCAAGAAGGTGAGTGTTAGGAAGCAGTGATGTGTTGGTCGAATGAAACATTGCTCTTAGAGCAGAATCTTTGAAGTGAACGATCTGAGCCGACTCCTGTCTGCCAGGAGATGAGGATTTGTTTTTGTACTTTTTTGTAGCGCTCTGTTCCATGTTGAGTATAATAAGCCATATAAATTATAAACTTTTGATATAATGTATGTTTTGTACATTAGTAATTCATTTTACACCTAGTTTTACATTATTATAGTAATAAATTTATTTAAGCAGCAAAAAAAAAAAATTAAAATAAGAAAAAAAGAAAAAATCTGAGAAGCCACTTGGAGGGGAAAGAGTCGGCTCAGCTGCAGCTCTCTTAAAAGGGTCCCAGTAGTGCCACAGCTGGACACATCCCCCACACGTTTGAAAAACTCGTTACGCCCCTGCGGAATTCCCATCACTGTATCCCACAGTTGCTGCAAGTTTACTTTCACTTTTACTGACGTTAGTGGCGCAGATGATTTTCTCTGTCTGAAGGTAAATGTCCGCAGTTTTAATGTTTTACTCGTCAACACTTCCTGTAGTTACCTGAATTATCTGATGTTCGAGTTTTTAGTGTTTTATTGTGTGTTTTTTATACCGCGTTGTGGTGTTTAGTTGTGCAGACTCTTTGTCACTGTAAAGTCGGGATGAGGCAGGAGGAGAGCCGTCATTCATACATGGCGGCGCGAAGAGACGCAGCGGTTTGTGTTTCTTCATTCATTCATTATCCTCCATGTTGTGTGGATATCTGCAGTAGAAGCGGTGGAGTCAGAGTAGAAGCAGAGTGAGCTGATGGTCAGTAGCTGAACACGGAGCCTTTGTTAGTCTGTGGCTCCACTTACTGCTGACTGAAGGCAGCTTTTCCTGCCTGAATCAGCCTGTGGAGGAGGCGGACCTGAGCCGCTGCTCTCCCGCAGTCTGAGCCGCTAAATGCGGTCTGAGCTCGGCCGGACAGCGGCTGGAGAACAGCTCTGACTTCCTCTGTCATTATGTGGTGGGGAATACTCCCCTAGTCCAGGTGGAGCTGCATCCTTCTTTAATCTCTTTTGTTTGAAATTTTTTTAACCAACTGGCTTACATTGTATCTTTCCTTTGTTGATTATTGTTATTGTTTATTGGGTTACATTACATTTTTTTGCTATTATCATTGTTTATTTGATTGTGATTTAATTTTGTTTTGAGATCCTTTTCTTTCTAGGCAGAGTGCTACTGTGGAGAGTCTAGGCACCTGTGGTGAGGGCCTTTCACTTAACTGCATGTGAGTTAATACACAGGGACACTATAGACTGCACGGTTTGCTGTGAGGTTGCCATGGTTGAGTTTGGTTTTGCTGCGCCAAATGTGAGTAGTGGTAGCACTCCTGCCTCTCTGCATGTGGCCTCTGCCTAGTATTTTAACTTGAAATTTTTATTTAATGTTGAGGTCTTCCTCTTTTTAGTATATAAATTGTAATAAAGTACATTTTAACTATTTCATTCAGTTGCAAATATTCTTTTCATCTGCTTGTAACATTTTTCTTTCTTTTTCAGCAGTTCCAGTCCCTGCTTGTTTTTTTTGATTATTAAATACATTTATAAATCTTTCAGCTCACGTCTCTGCCTCAGTAATGTACCTGTGTGTACTTTCACTAAGTATTTATGCTAGGTATTTCTTGGGGTGCAAGTCCCCAGATGGCATTGTCGGTAATCTCAGTCCTCCTCTTAGTGTCCCTCGCCACAATTAGATGAATTCTACAGGACTGAGCTCAGAGGGACTGACAGGGTTTTTCAGCCTCTATGTGATTTTCAGAGAGACAGTTAACACTCCATCCACAGAGTCAGAGGCCTCCTGGTCCTATCAGGACAAACTCTACCTGATAAATTACATGATAAAGACCCAAATCCATAAATACTCTCACAATAAAGCATCTCAGCAGCTCTGATAGGTGATTATATCTCTGTGGCTGGTCACAGTACAAACAGAAAAACTGTCTGTCAGGACATATTTCCTGTTTTTATTGATGTCTATCTGTGTCTCTGCTGTTTGGTTTGGATTTGGTTTGTTGTTGCTGCTTCATATAGTTCAGACTTTACTATTAGAAAAGGCAGGAAAGTGCCAGGGGCCCCAACTAAAACGGCCCCTGGAATAATACTGAGGAGAAATGAACTGAGCCTCAGTTGTTTTGTGTGGAATAATCACCTGCAGCTTGTTTCATCAAGTCATTTTCTACAGAAACACTGCAGACAAACAGACTGTCCGATAAAATCAGTGGATCTCAGTCCATCTGTGTCAGTGAATGGAAATGGTCGTCTCTGAATCATGTGTGAAAGATATGAAAGAGGAAAGAAGAACCAATCAGTGGAGGAGCAGCTGATATTTCTACAGGACAAATGATGGAGACATTTATAAGACATTTAAAAACTTTTTCCAGTATGTCTCAGAATAAGAATCAGAAAAACCTTATTAATCCCTGTAGGGAAATTCTTTTGTTACGTACAAACTCCCAAATGAAAATGAAGAAGAAAATTGGACAGAGAAAGATTAAGATATACATATATTCCAATGTCAAACAGAAAATATAATAAAATAGAAAATAGAAAAACATAAATATATCTTCATATTTGCATTATATACATGAGGTATGTGGTTTAACTGTTTCCAAATGATGTATACACAGTATACAGTAGTTAGAGTTCTGAATTGTATATCTTGATTGCTCTGAATTGTTAACATGTCCCTAAGCTCTGGAAAGATGCTGTGGTTGCTGTCCCAAAACACTGAATGATGTTAGAGCAGTCGCCCTGACTTCAATTTGAATGAAAACTTTAGAGAAACTGGTCAGATCTGAGGTCCTGAAGCAAACTGAACATGCACTGGATCCTCTGCAGTTTGCATACAGGCCTCACAGAGGAGTGGAGGATGCTACAGTGACTCTGCTCAACATGCTTTTTAAACATCTGGATTTTAATGGGACACACACCAGGCTTTTATTTGTGGACTTCTCTTCTGCTTTTAATACAATCCAACCTCACATTTGAATTGAAAGGCTCCTACAACAGTTTGATTTAAATAATAATCTGGTGGGTTGGATTCTGGATGTTTTAACCAACAGGACACAGAGAGTGAGGGTCAACAGTACATTGTCTGACCAAAGGTGTTCTTCCACTGTTTCTCCTCAAGGGTGTGTGTTGTCATAACTATTGTTCATTTTATACACAAACATGTGTCAGAGCAGACATGACAGCAGAAGCATCATAAAGTGCTGATGACTCAGTTATTGTTAGTCTCCTCCAGGACGGTGAGAGCAGCCATGGACCAGTCATTGATGATTTAGTTCAGTGGTGTGAGGAATCCTACCTGCAGCTAAATGCTACAACAACCAAAGATGTGCTCATTAATTTTAGGAGGAAACCCCACAGGCACCAAGTCACTGTAATTAAAGGTCAGACCATTGAGTATGTGCAGTCTTACAAATATCTTGGGACTATCATTGACAGCAAATTGACTTTTGAAGAAAATTTTGAAGTGGTTTGTAAAAAGTCTCAGCAACGTTTACACTGTTTAAGGAAACTTGTACATTTTCACACTGACTGAACCATAATGAGCATGTTTTCTGGTGCTTTTATAGAATCCAACTTAAAAAATATGTCTAGATTTAGATGAGTGTATTGCGTGTAACCACTTTCAATATTAAAATTAAATAAATTCAATTTTTTGTTTTATGTTCTGATTGGTGGAGGCTCGAGCCTTGAGAACATTTACTTTTCAGCTGTGTTGGTTTTGTGTAACATTTTTTTGTGTTCGGTGTATATGTGTCAAAACGACATCATCTGATCGTCTGACTGCAAAACAAATCTACCTACAGGTACAGATAAAGTAACATGAACCTGAACCTGAGGATGATTTCAGTTGATGTGCAGATGAATGATTTGTGTTTTCTCTGCAGATGAAGGTAGAAAGTGTGTATGAGCTGATGTGGATGTGAATTCAGCATCATGAATCAGTGTGAGGACAGAGAGGAGGGAGCCCCTCCCCCTAAAAGCAGTCTGTGTGGGGACCATGAGATCCAGACCAAAGCTCAGAGGTGAGATAAGGATCTCTAACTGTCCATGACTCTTCTCCATGTCAGAGCTCAGCACTCACATCACTGCACCATCATTATTCACACTCAAAGCTCTGTGTGTGTTGTGTTGAAGGCCAGAGCAGCAGCACACACCAGACTCTGCTGGACCTGGACCTGAACATGGACCTGAGCCCAGCTGTGTGTCCATGAAGAGTGACATGTCAATGGGTCGTCTCATTGATTTCAAAGGACAGCCTGCCTCTGCTGCAAAGAAGTGAGCTGCAGCTGACTACATGTTTTCTTCTTTACTATGAGAACACTGTATGAATAATAGATATGTTGTCCCTGTTTCCATGTCCCTGATGGTCTTAATCTCTGTGTCCACCAGGATCCATCAGAGACCAGACTTCCCTGTACCTGAGCCCAGCTGTGTGTCCATGAAGAGTGACATGTCAAAGGGTCTCCCCATTCATTTCAAAGGACAGCCTCCCTCTGCTGCAAAGAAGTGAGCTGCAGCTGAGTTTAAAATGTATCAGACAGCTGTCCTGTATAACTGGTCTTCTATGAAAGATGAAGTGATTGTGTTTTGTCTCCAGGCTTCATGAATGACACAGTATATGAACATGATTAGGCTGAAACACAGGCTTTAGTGGCAAAGTTGATGTTTCTCTTTTCAAGAAAAGCACTTCTTATGTTCTTATATGTGTCATTCAGATCAGAACTAAAACTCCCTGTAACTCAGCACCTATCCAGTTCCAGTGTTTGTGTTTGTGTCCTGTAGCAGAGGTGAGACTTCTGTCAAACCCAGTGTGAGTCCTTAAAACTCATCATTTAAAAGGTGGACTTGTTGTGATGACTCTAGGTCATGAGGTACAGAACTGATTGCTTGTTTCCTCTCATTGAGAATGTCACATCACAGTAGTGTTTGCTTTAATCAGGACAGTCACCACAGAACATAAAAGCAGATGTTGCTTGTGTACAAAGCATAAAACGCTCACAGATGCTGCAAACATAATGTGAGCTAATTCTTCATGATTCCTCCACAGAGTGGACCAGGAGAGCTCAGAGGTTCCCAGTGCTCAGTCTGCCCAGCAGCATCAAACACACCTGGACTCCATATTTATGGTCTGTACATGGACAACAGCTACTTTGAGACCTGTTGTGTTGACAATAATCTCCATGCTGCACTTTTTACACCAGTGGATTGTCTGTGTGTCCAACATGGATCTGATGTTTGGCTCCATGGTTTTACTTTGATTGTGTCATTCATATAGTTTTCTGTTCCAGCTGCTGGAGGAGAACATTGTGACTTTTGTGAAGAAGGAGCTGAAGAAGATCCAGAAAGTTGTGAGTTCAGATTACCCAAAATGCTCAGAGAGTCAGAGGCAGGATGAGGAGATTTTGGACGGTGAAGATGAAGAGCAGAGGAGGAGCAGCAGAGAGGCTTTTGTGAAGATCACAGTGAACTTCCTGAGGAGAATGAAGCAGGAGGAGCTGGCTGACTGTCTGCACAGCAGTAAGAGGATTTCTCTAAAGATTCAACATGATGGACAAATGGGACATTTACTAACATCTCAAGACATGGAGGGACATATGTTCATGTGTGTTCTTTAGGGGGATGAACATGTCATGTTTTCTTTATGAATCAGTCATTGATGTTGTTTCTTGTTTGTTCATTCAGGACATGTTGCTGCAGTTTGTCAACGTAAACTTAAATCTGCTCTGAAGAAGAAGTTCCAGTGTGTGTTTGAGGGGATCTCTAAAGCAGGAAACCCAACCCTTCTGAATCAGATCTACACAGAGCTCTACATCACAGAGGGAGGGACTGGAGAGGTCAATGATGAACATGAGGTCAGACAGATTGAAACAGCATCCAGGAAACCAGCCAGACCAGAAACAAGCATCAGACAAGAAGACATCTTTAAAGCCTCACCTGGAAGAGATGGACCAATCAGAACAGTGATGACAAAGGGAGTGGCTGGCATTGGGAAAACAGTCTTAACACAGAAGTTGACTCTGGACTGGGCTGAAGACAAAGCCAACCAGGACATACACTTCACATTTCCATTCACGTTCAGAGAGCTGAATGTGCTGAAAGAGAAAAAGTTCAGCTTGGTGGAACTTGTTCATCTGTTCTTTACTGAAACCAAAGAAGCAGGACTCTACAGGTTTGAAGAGGTCCAGGTTCTGTTCATCTTTGATGGTCTGGATGAGTGTCGACTTCCTCTGGACTTCCACAACACTGAGATCCTGACTGATGTTAAAGAGTCCACCTCAGTGGATGTGCTGCTGACAAACCTCATCAGGGGGAAACTGCTTCCCTCTGCTCGCCTCTGGATAACCACACGACCTGCAGCAGCCAATCAGATCCCTCCTGAGTGTGTTGACATGGTGACAGAGGTCAGAGGGTTCACTGACCCACAGAAGGAGGAGTACTTCAGGAAGAGGTTCACAGAGGAGGAGCAGGCCAGAAGGATCATCTCCCACATCAAGACTTCACGAAGCCTCCACATCATGTGCCACATCCCGGTCTTCTGCTGGATCACTGCTACAGTTCTGGAGGATGTGTTGACCACAGAGCAGAGAGGAGAGCTGCCCAAGACCCTGACTGACCTGTACTCACACTTCCTGCTGGTTCAGACAAAGAGGAAGAAGCACAAGTATGATGAGGGACATGAGACGAGTCCACAGGAGCTGATGAAGGCTGACAGGGAAGTTCTTCTGAAGCTGGGGAGGCTGGCGTTTGAACATCTGGAGAAAGGAAACATCATGTTCTACCAAGAAGACCTGGAGCAGTGTGGTCTTGATGTCACAGAGGCCTTGGTTTACTCAGGAGTTTGTACAGAGATCTTTAAAAGAGAGAGTGTGATCTTCCAGGAAACAGTCTACTGCTTTGTTCATCTGAGCATTCAGGAGTTTCTGGCTGCAGTCTACATGTTCCACTGTTACACAGAGAGGAAGACAAGAGAGCTGAGGACTTTCCTGGAACAAGACTACGAACACTGGGATTCAAAACCTTTTAGCTGGAACACGGCGTATTTTGGAAATAACAATAGCAGCTACCCATCACTCGATGTCCTCCTGAGTGATGCCATGGAGAAATCCCTCCAAAGTAAAAATGGCCACCTGGACCTGTTTGTTCGCTTCCTTCATGGCCTGTCTCTGGAGTCCAACCAGAGACTCTTAGGAGGCCTTCTGGGTCAGACAGAGAACAGACCAGAAATCATCCAGAGAGCCATCAACAACCTGAAGAAGATGAACAGAGATGATATCTCTCCTGACAGAAGCATCAACATCTTCCTCTGTCTGATGGAGATGAAGGACCGCTCAGTACATCAGGAGATCCTAGAGTTCCTGAAGTCAGAGAACAGATCAGAGAAGAGACTCTCTGAGATCCACTGTTCAGCTCTGGCCTACGTTCTGCAGATGTCAGAGGAGGTTCTGGATGAGTTGGACCTGAAGAAGTACAACACATCAGAGGAGGGACGACGGAGACTGATCCCAGCTGTGGGGAACTGCAGAAAGGCTGTGTAAGTCCAGACATGATCTTTAACATTATCAGTCAGTGTAGATTAGTAGTTCAGATATACGCAGTATGAAATTATTCTCATTATTCTCATAATAGTTTTATATTCTTTAGGTCAGCTGTGTGTTTTTCTGGAGATGTTTTAAATGTGTTTGTCAAATGTAGATTTTTCAGTTGGTTGTGATTATTGCTGTTAAGTTTTTCTGTTTATTAGTAACTGTTACATTTTACATTCATTTGTTCATTTATTCATGTTATATTGAGTCTTTTTGTTTTCACAAATTCACTTTTCAGATGATTAAACTCTACTTGAAACATAATTATGAATATTATCTTCCATTTCTGCCAATAGATCCCCCTAAATCCTCCACACTGCTCCTTTAAAGTCTTTCCATATTTTGTGTTAAATAAGTCAGAAGCAGGTGTTTTCTCTCCTGGTGTAGAGGAGAGTAGAATCAGGAAACACCTTCAGCTTCATTCAGCTACAGCTGAACTCATGAAGTCATTTCTTACAGTGTAGTTGTGTGAGGAGGAGACCACTTCACAGTCAGTGTGGACCACAGGAAGGACGACTGCCACCAAAGACTCTTTAAATCAATGTGTGACATTTGACTGTTGGTTGAAGTCAAGAAATGTGAATTTGTCCATTAATGTTGTTTAATGACACAAAGTTCAGGAAGAAGAAGGTCATGTAAAAACTTCAATGATGAAGAGGATTTGAGTCCAACATGTCTGATTTGATCTTTATCTTCTAATTCCAGACTTGACTGAGCTCAGCAGCATGTTATGAATCTGTGTTGACATGAATAGTTGTATGAATGTTGTGGTGACATTTGGATGATGTGTGTAGAAGGCTGACATTATGATGATCCACAATAAGAGAAGGACAAAGTCCCTCTACTCATGTTAGTGAAAGCTCATTGATTAGGACATATCTGATTGGATTAGAAATGATTTTTATCCACATGATTTATTCTTTATTCAGATTGAGGTCCTGCAGTTTGTCAGAGATCAGCTGTGCTTCTCTGGCCTCAGCTCTGAAGTCCAACCCCTCCCATCTGAGACACCTGGACCTGAGTGAAAACTGGAACCTGCAGGATTCAGGACTGAATCATCTGTGTGGTTTTCTGGAGAGTCCAGACTGTAGACTGGAGACTCTGAGGTCAGACTGAGAGACAGAAAGAAATGTTTCTTCACTCTTTGCTTTATGATCTGTGATGTTTATAGTGACTGAAGTTAATGAGAGCTGTGTTTGACTTTTAGTATCTGACTGTTTTTAAGCTGCATCCTGTTGGTTCAGGTGTTTGGAGTTTCCATTTTCCAAACTTGTACATTCTCAACCTTCTTCAGCTCTGAACAGATGATGAAACACTCAACGCTTTCAAGCAGGAACTTTGTCTCCTAAACTCACATCTTTTATTCTTTAATCAGGTTGAGTAACTGCAGTTTGTCAGAGATCAGCTGTGCTTCTCTGGCCTCAGCTCTGAAGTCCAACCCCTCCCATCTGAGACACCTGGACCTGAGTGAAAACTTTAACCTGCAGGATTCAGGAGTGAATCATCTGTGTGGTTTTCTGCAGAGTCCAGACTGTGGACTGGAGACTCTGAGGTCAGACTCCATTGTTTACTTGTGTGCTGAGATGAATATGATGTGAAAGTTGTGCTTTATTCAGTATTTATTAGGTCAAATCTCCTTCAGAATTTCTAACATTCAAAGTGTGAAATGGTTGAGAGGAAGTTGTGAAAGTGCTGACTCTGATTTTCAAAGTGATTTTTAAAGCTTTGAAAATGATTTGGATTCTGACTCTTACAGTCCACATTGACAGTGTCAGCAGTTTGACTGAGTTGAGCTTGTGTTATTCACAAAGTCTCATTGAGATCAGGATGTTTGACAAGAACTGATCTGTACAACACGTGTGAGCAGGTCTGAAGGCACAAGTGTTCATAGCTGCTCCCAATGGCCTCACTCACAGGCACAGTGAAAAGCCTGCTGTCACAGAGAGGACACGTCACCATGGTTTAAATACGGAGAGGACATTTTCACACAGTGTCTCCTGAAGACATTCATAGAGCTACACTCAGCTGCTGAGCTGAACAGGGACACAAATATTTGTGGAACCAATGAAAACAGAGCAGAGAGAGAAGTTCAAACCCTTGCTCCTTTCTCAGCTCCACACAGCCGACCAATCACTGAGCCCACTGGGTGTCAACGTCCCACTGTGTCTTTGTCACAGGGACACAAACTGTGGGACACAGACCCCCCCCTAAGCTGACAGCCACCAGGAAGGTGGGGCCAGGAATCCCAGAATGCAATGCTGGAACAGCAGATTCAAATGTGTGAGCAGAGAGTGTTGGATGAAGCTGAACTTGCTTTGGACCAAAGACACATGACTGGAATGTGATGAAATGTCTCATTCAACACACTGCACATGTGCTGAATGTCTGCAGCTTCTCAAACTCTCAACACAAACTTCAGTCACACTCAAAACATCAAAGGCTCAAACTATTATTTCACACAATATGAAAGATTTCATTTGAAACCTTAGTGAACACTTTGAAAACTTTCTTCCAAACTGTTAAACCTGAGTGTGAATGTGGGACTTTTTGAAGGAGATTTGAGCTCAGAGATTTGATGCTGATCCACACTGAGCATCTTGTTCAGCTTCATATTTCAAACTCATTGAATGAAGATTCAAAATCCAACACTTGCTAATTGACTCTTTACTTTGGAACAATTTCATCTTCACCTTCAGTTGACTTTTATATTTCTTCACATACAAAGCAAATATTCCACATTAAGACAGAAAGAAATGTTTCTTCACTCTTTGCTTTATGATCTGTGATGTTTATAGTGACTGAAGTTAATGAGAGCTGTGTTGGACTTTTAGTATCTGACTGTTTTTAAGCTGCATCCTGTTGGTTCAGGTGTTTGGAGTTTCCATTTTCCAAACTTGTACATTCTCAACCTTCTTCAGCTCTGAACAGATGATGAAACACTCAACGCTTTCAAGCAGGAACTTTGTCTCCTAAACTCACATCTTTTATTCTTTATTCAGGTTGAGTCTCTGCAGATTGTCAAAAATCAGCTGTGCTTCTCTGGCCTCAGCTCTGAAGTCCAACCCCTCCCATCTGAGACACCTGGACCTGTGGGGAAACGACCTGCAGGATTCAGACCTGAAGGATCTGTCTGATCTTGTGCAGAGTCCAGACTGTGGACTGGAGACTCTGAGGTCAGACTCCATTGTTTACTTGTGTGCTGAGATGAATATGATGTGAAAGTTGTGCTTTATTCAGTATTTATTAGGTCAAATCTCCTTCAGAATTTCTAACATTCAAAGTGTGAAATGGTTGAAAGGAAGTTGTGAAAGTGCTGACTCTGATTTTCAAAGTGATTTTTAAAGCTTTGAAAATGATTTGGATTCTGACTCTTACAGTCCACATTGACAGTGTCAGCAGTTTGACTGAGTTGAGCTTGTGTTATTCACAAAGTCTCATTGAGATCAGGATGTTTGACAAGAACTGATCTGTACAACACGTGTGAGCAGGTCTGAAGGCACAAGTGTTCATAGCTGCTCCCAATGGCCTCACTCACAGGCACAGTGAAAAGCCTGCTGTCACAGAGAGGACACGTCACCATGGTTTAAATACGGAGAGGACATTTTCACACAGTGTCTCCTGAAGACATTCATAGAGCTACACTCAGCTGCTGAGCTGAACAGGGACACAGATATTTGTGGAACCAATGAAAACAGAGCAGAGAGAGAAGTTCAAACCCTGGCTCCTTTCTCAGCTCCACACAGCCGACCAATCACTGAGCCCACTGGGTGTCAACGTCCCACTGTGTCTTTGTCACAGGGACACAAACTGTGGGACACAGACCCCCCCTAAGCTGACAGCCACCAAGAAGGTTGGGCCAGGAATCCCAGAATGCAATGCTGGAACAGCAGATTCAAATGTGTGAGCAGAGAGTGTTGGATGAAGCTGAACTTGCTTTGGACCAAAGACACATGACTGGAATGTGATGAAATGTCTCATTCAACACACTGCACATGTGCTGAATGTCTGCAGCTTCTCAAACTCTCAACACAAACTTCAGTCACACTCAAAACATCAAAGGCTCAAACTATTATTTCACACAATATGAAAGATTTCATTTGAAACCTTAGTGAACACTTTGAAAACTTTCTTCCAAACTGTTAAACCTGAGTGTGAATGTGGGACTTTTTGAAGGAGATTTGAGCTCAGAGATTTGATGCTGATCCACACTGAGCATCTTGTTCAGCTTCATATTTCAAACTCATTGAATGAAGATTCAAAATCCAACACTTGCTAATTGACTCTTTACTTTGGAACAATTTCATCTTCACCTTCAGTTGACTTTTATATTTCTTCACATACAAAGCAAATATTCCACATGAAGACAGAAAGAAATGTTTCTTCACTCTTTGCTTTATGATCTGTGATGTTTATAGTGACTGAAGTTAATGAGAGCTGTGTTTGACTTTTAGTATCTGACTGTTTTTAAGCTGCATCCTGTTGGTTCAGGTGTTTGGAGTTTCCGTTTTCCAAACTTGTACATTCTCAACCTTCTTCAGCTCTGAACAGATGATGAAACACTCAACGCTTTCAAGCAGGAACTTTGTCTCCTAAACTCACATCTTTTATTCTTTATTCAGGTTGAGTTCCTGCAGTTTGTCAGAGATCAGCTGTGCTTCTCTGGCCTCAGCTCTGAAGTCCAACCCCTCCCATCTGAGACACCTGGACCTGAATGGAAACAACCTGCAGGATTCAGGACTGAAGGATCTGTGTGGTTTTCTGCAGAGTCCAGACTGTGGACTGGAGACTCTGAGGTCAGACTCCATTGTTTACTTGTGTGCTGAGATGAATATGATGTGAAAGTTGTGCTTTATTCAGTATTTATTAGGTCAAATCTCCTTCAGAATTTCTAACATTCAAAGTGTGAAATGGTTGAAAGGAAGTTGTGAAAGTGCTGACTCTGATTTTCAAAGTGATTTTTAAAGCTTTGAAAATGATTTGGATTCTGACTCTTACAGTCCACATTGACAGTGTCAGCAGTTTGACTGAGTTGAGCTTGTGTTATTCACAAAGTCTCATTGAGATCAGGATGTTTGACAAGAACTGATCTGTACAACACGTGTGAGCAGGTCTGAAGGCACAAGTGTTCATAGCTGCTCCCAATGGCCTCACTCACAGGCACAGTGAAAAGCCTGCTGTCACAGAGAGGACACGTCACCATGGTTTAAATACGGAGAGGACATTTTCACACAGTGTCTCCTGAAGACATTCACAGAGCTACACTCAGCTGATGAGCTGAACAGGGACACAAATATTTGTGGAACCAATGAAAACAGAGCAGAGAGAGAAGTTCAAACCCTGGCTCCTTTCTCAGCTCCACACAGCCGACCAATCACTGAGCCCACTGGGTGTCAACGTCCCACTGTGTCTTTGTCACAGGGACACAAACTGTGGGACACAGACCCCCCTAAGCTGACACCCACCAGGAAGGTGGGGCCAGGAATCCCAGAATGCAATGCTGGAACAGCAGATTCAAATGTGTGAGCAGAGAGTGTTGGATGAAGCTGAACTTGCTTTGGACCAAAGACACATGACTGGAATGTGATGAAATGTCTCATTCAACACACTGCACATGTGCTGAATGTCTGCAGCTTCTCAAACTCTCAACACAAACTTCAGTCACACTCAAAACATCAAAGGCTCAAACTATGATTTCACACAATATGAAAGATTTCATTTGAAACCTTAGTGAACACTTTGAAAACTTTCTTCCAAACTGTTAAACCTGAGTGTGAATGTGGGACTTTTTGAAGGAGATTTGAGCTCAGAGATTTGATGCTGATCCACACTGAGCATCTTGTTCAGCTTCATATTTCAAACTCATTGAATGAAGATTCAAAATCCAACACTTGCTAATTGACTCTTTTCTTTGGAACAATTTCATCTTCACCTTCAGTTGACTTTTATATTTCTTCACATACAAAGCAAATATTCCACATTAAGACAGAAATGTTTCTTCACTCTTTGCTTTATGATCTGTGATGTTTATAGTGACTGAAGTTAATGAGAGCTGTGTTTGACTTTTAGTATCTGACTGTTTTTAAGCTGCATCCTGTTGGTTCAGGTGTTTGGAGTTTCCATTTTCCAAACTTGTACATTCTCAACCTTCTTCAGCTCTGAACAGATGATGAAACACTCAACGCTTTCAAGCAGGAACTTTGTCTCCTAAACTCACATCTTTTATTCTTTATTCAGATTGAGGGGCTGCAGTTTGTCAGAGATCAGCTGTGCTTCTCTGGCCTCAGCTCTGAAGTCCAACCCCTCCCATCTGAGACACCTGGACCTGAGTGGAAACGACCTGCAGGATTCAGGAGTGAATCATCTGTGTGGTTTTCTGCAGAGTCCAGACTGTGGACTGGAGACTCTGAGGTCAGACTCCATTGTTTACTTGTGTGCTGAGATGAATATGATGTGAAAGTTGTGCTGACAGTAAAGTGCAGACATCACACTGATATTATACTGATCCACACTGAGGATCTTCGTGGTAAAGTCTGTTTTCTTCTTCTGTGGTTTAGTCCACTGACTGTGGCAGAGCAATGCTGAGCTACAGATTTCAAAGCTTCATTTAACAAGAAAAAAGCTTCACTCTTTAAATCACATCCAAGTTTTTTCCACACTCACATCAACAAATATATATTCAGTATTTTCTTCTTCCAACACGACTAGAAAGTGATGAGACTAAAGTCAAAGTGACTCAGATATTCAGAACAAACTCAGCATGTTTGTTAAATGTCGTCACCGTTACATGAAGTGAAAATCTTTTCCATTTTGTCTCAATCATTTGTTGCCTTTCCTCCAAACTTCAGCCTGACATGTTTGTTCTCTGTCAAAACTTTAGGATCTTTAGTAGAATCTGAAACAAATGTCAACAACATGAGTTTGTATAGATGGAGCAACTGGTGGAGCTGGAAGAGTTTAAGAGCTGAAGTCACTATGTCTTTATTGAAGCAGCAGCATGTTGTCATTAATATTAATGAGAGCTGTGTCTGACTTTTAGTATCTGACTGTTTTTAAGCTGCATCCTGTTGGTTCAGGTGTTTGGAGTTTCCATTTTCCAAACTTGTACATTCTCAACCTTCTTCAGCTCTGAACAGATGATGAAACACTCAACGCTTTCAAGCAGGAACTTTGTCTCCTAAACATCTTTTATTCTTTATCCAGATTGAGGGGCTGCAGGTTGTCAGAGATCAGCTGTGCTTCTCTGGCCTCAGCTCTGAAGTCCAACCCCTCCCATCTGAGACACCTGGACCTGAGTTACAACTGGGACCTGCAGGATTCAGGAGTGAAGGATCTGTGTGGTTTTCTGCAGAGTCCAGACTGTGGACTGGAGACTCTGAGGTCAGACTGAGAGACAGAAAGAAATGTTTCTTCACTCTTTGCTTTATGATCTGTGATGTTTATAGTGACTGAAGTTAATGAGAGCTGTGTTTGACTTTTAGTATCTAACTGTTTTTAAGCTGCATCCTGTTGGTTCAGGTGTTTGGAGTTTCCATTTTCCAAACTTGTACATTCTCAACCTTCTTCAGCTCTGAACAGATGATGAAACACTCAACGCTTTCAAGCAGGAACTTTGTCTCCTAAACTCACATCTTTTATTCTTTATTCAGGTTGAGTCACTGCAGGTTGTCAGAGATCAGCTGTGCTTCTCTGGCCTCAGCTCTGAAGTCCAACCCCTCCCATCTGAGACACCTGGACCTGAGTGACAACAACCTGCAGGATTCAGACCTGAAGCATCTGTGTGGTTTTCTGCAGAGTCCAGACTGTGGACTGGAGACTCTGAGGTCAGACTCCATTGTTTACTTGTGTGCTGAGATGAATATGATGTGAAAGTTGTGCTGACAGTAAAGTGCAGACATCACACTGATATTATACTGATCCACACTGAGGATCTTCATGGTAAAGTCTGTTTTCTTCTTCTGTGGTTTAGTCCACTGACTGTGGCAGAGCAATGTTGAGCTACAGATTTCAAAGCTTCATTTAACAAGAAAAAAGCTTCACTCTTTAAACCACATCCAAGTTTTTTCCACACTCACATCAACAAATATATATTCAGTATTTTCTTCTTCCAACACGACTAGAAAGTGATGAGACTAAAGTCAAAGTGACTCAGATATTCAGAGCAAACTCAGCATGTTTGTTAAATGTCGTCACCGTTACATGAAGTGAAAATCTTTTCCATTTTGTCTCAATCATTTGTTGCCTTTCCTCCAAACTTCAGCCTGACATGTTTGTTCTCTGTCAAAACTTTAGGATCTTTAGTAGAATCTGAAACAAATGTCAACAACATGAGTTTGTATAGATGGAGCCACTGGTGGAGCTGGAAGAGTTTAAGAGCTGAAGTCACTATGTCTTTATTGAAGCAGCAGCATGTTGTCATTAATATTAATGAGAGCTGTGTTTGACTTTTAGTATCTGACTGTTTTTAAGCTGCATCCTGTTGGTTCAGGTGTTTGGAGTTTCCATTTTCCAAACTTGTACATTCTCAACCTTCTTCAGCTCTGAACAGATGATGAAACACTCAACGCTTTCAAGCAGGAACTTTGTCTCCTAAACTCACATCTTTTATTCTTTATTCAGGTTGAGGGGCTGCAGGTTGTCAGAGATCAGCTGTGCTTCTCTGGCCTCAGCTCTGAAGTCCAACCCCTCCCATCTGAGACACCTGGACCTGAGTGGAAACGACCTGCAGGATTCAGGAGTGAAGGATCTGTGTGGTTTTCTGCAGAGTCCAGACTGTGGACTGGAGACTCTGAGGTCAGACTCCATTGTTTACTTGTGTGCTGAGATGAATATGATGTGAAAGTTGTGCTTTATTCAGTATTTATTAGGTCAAATCTCCTTCAGAATTTCTAACATTCAAAGTGTGAAATGGTTGAAAGGAAGTTGTGAAAGTGCTGACTCTGATTTTCAAAGTGATTTTTAAAGCTTTGAAAATGATTTGGATTCTGACTCTTACAGTCCACATTGACAGTGTCAGCAGTTTGACTGAGTTGAGCTTGTGTTATTCACAAAGTCTCATTGAGATCAGGATGTTTGACAAGAACTGATCTGTACAACACGTGTGAGCAGGTCTGAAGGCACAAGTGTTCATAGCTGCTCCCAATGGCCTCACTCACAGGCACAGTGAAAAGCCTGCTGTCACAGAGAGGACACGTCACCATGGTTTAAATACGGAGAGGACATTTTCACACAGTGTCTCCTGAAGACATTCATAGAGCTACACTCAGCTGCTGAGCTGAACAGGGACACAAATATTTGTGGAAGCAATGAAAACATAGCAGAGAGAGAAGTTCAAACCCTGGCTCCTTTCTCAGCTCCACACAGCCGACCAATCACTGAGCCCACTGGGTGTCAACGTCCCACTGTGTCTTTGTCACAGGGACACAAACTGTGGGACACAGACCCCCCCTAAGCTGACAGCCACCAGGAAGGTGGGGCCAGGAATCCCAGAATGCAATGCTGGAACAGCAGATTCAAATGTGTGAGCAGAGAGTGTTGGATGAAGCTGAACTTGCTTTGGACCAAAGACACATGACTGGAATGTGATGAAATGTCTCATTCAACACACTGCACATGTGCTGAATGTCTGCAGCTTCTCAAACTCTCAACACAAACTTCAGTCACACTCAAAACATCAAAGGCTCAAACTATTATTTCACACAATATGAAAGATTTCATTTGAAACCTTAGTGAACACTTTGAAAACTTTCTTCCAAACTGTTAAACCTGAGTGTGAATGTGGGACTTTTTGAAGGAGATTTGAGCTCAGAGATTTGATGCTGATCCACACTGAGCATCTTGTTCAGCTTCATATTTCAAACTCATTGAATGAAGATTCAAAATCCAACACTTGCTAATTGACTCTTTACTTTGGAACAATTTCATCTTCACCTTCAGTTGACTTTTATATTTCTTCACATACAAAGCAAATATTCCACATTAAGACAGAAAGAAATGTTTCTTCACTCTTTGCTTTATGATCTGTGATGTTTATAGTGACTGAAGTTAATGAGAGCTGTGTTTGACTTTTAGTATCTGACTGTTTTTAAGCTGCATCCTGTTGGTTCAGGTGTTTGGAGTTTCCATTTTCCAAACTTGTACATTCTCAACCTTCTTCAGCTCTGAACAGATGATGAAACGCTTTCAAGCAGGAACTTTGTCTCCTAAACTCACATCTTTTATTCTTTATTCAGGTTGATCGACTGCAGTTTGTCAGAGATCAGCTGTGCTTCTCTGGCCTCAGCTCTGAAGTCCAACCTCTCCCATCTGAGACACCTGGACCTGAGAGGAAACAACCTGTGGAATTCAGGCCTGAAGGATCTGTCTGATCTTGTGAAGAGTCCACACTATAGACTGCAGACTCTGAGGTCAGTAGAGGGTTGGAGTCAGTCCATGCTGCTTTCAGCTGTATTGTCCTAAACACAGTTAGTATCAAAGCAAAGATCCAGTGTCTCCTGTAAACCTCCAACCTTCTCAGTGGCTGCTTTCCTCATTGAAGCTGTGAGAGGAGAACGGGGACAGGCCTCAGGATGGGACAGAAAGACAGAGACGCAGAGGACAGTCAGCCAATCACAGCAGCCACAAGCTCATTGTGATCTGTTGTTGTTGTTGTTGTTGTGTTCATGTCAACAGGAAATAAAGCTGGATCACAGCTGACAGCCTCACAGGATGTGTAGAGACAGTTGTCCTCATTGGTCCAACTGTCCTTCCATCACATCTGATCTGAGACTGTTTGTTGTCTCATTTCAACACTAAAGAATTGATGAGTTTGATCTTTGTCACAGCTCTGAGATCAGTCTGACTGCAGCCTACAAATCACTGGCTCTGATTTCAGAGAAGCATCATGACATGTTGTCAGCATGTGGTCTGATACAGAGCAGAACCTCTGCTGAAGTCCAGTGATCACATCTGTATATCTGTCCATCTGTCAGATACTTTCAGTGACAGCCTCCATGTTTATTTGTCAGCTGATATTTCAGAAGCAGATCAGATGTTCATCAACACACAGAGACTCTTTCTTTAAATGGAACATGAGTTGACATGTAACAGCAGTGAATCCATCACTAAACTGTTTGTGCAGTAATGAAGCTTCATGACTCAGCAGTTTATTTCCACTGTGGACTTGAGTGAAATGTTCAGAGTAAACAGACTTGATGCTAAAAGTCTCTGCAGGTGTGTGAGCTTCCAGCTCAGTGTCTTCACTCCAATACGTTAACATGAGAGCTGAGAGGAAGCTGCTACACTACACAGCTGCTCCACTTCTGCTCTGAACAGGACTGAAGTCCCTGCTGCTCTTTATACTGGATGTGCTGCATCAGTGACTGACAGCTGATGAAGTGAGTCTCTGTAAACACTGATTTATCACCTCTGTTGTCTGTCTTCTTCTCTCAACAGCCGGAGATTTTTCTAAAGGAGAGAGTGAAGAGGACGGTGTGTGTGTTGAGAGAGGACGAGCTGTGTCCTGATGATCCAGAGAGGTTGAAGCAGCAGCAGCTTGTGTGTAGAGAGGCTCTGATTGGTCCATGTTACTGGGAGGTAGAGTGGAGAGGAGAGCTTCATCCAGCAGTGACTGAGAGAGGAACCAGAAGAAGTGGAGAAGACTCTCAGTGCTGCAGTCTGAACTGCTCTGAGAACAGCTCCACTGTCAAGTCCACCATCATCCCTGTGTGTTCCTCTGGATCTGAAAGAGAATCATCAGTGTATCTGGACTGCTCTGCTGCTGCTCTGTCCTTCTACACAGTCTCTGCAGACACACTGAGACTCCTCCACCTCCTCCACCCTCCACCTGGACTCTGTCTTTTTTTTATTCATTCACAGATGCTGAACCCAAAGTGATAAATCAGATTAATCAGCTCCATCATGTGGTGTGATGGAGAATTGCAGCTAATTTGCACATTATTTTTTTCTGTCTTGCAGATCTTGGAGGTTCAGAGTTATGCAGTAAGTTGAGGCATCATTATGTGTCTGCTGTACAAAGTACACAATACATATATTATTATTCACCATACTTCTTCTTCTTTAGTCCTGATGAACGTTCTAATTAAATATGTTTCAGTCTCTTTACCTTGCTCTGACTGACAGGCATCATGTTGGACCTGTGTCACCTGTGTGATGAACAAATGTCATGTAAACATGGAAACTGTCTAAACTGACAGACTTCACTCACCTGTACTGATATGATGCATCAGTGTTAGAAAGTAAGAGCTGCAGGTTAATGTGATAGAAACACATGTTTTTCTGTTTGGTCCAGTCATTATTTGCATCTGTCACTGTAGCTTTTTTAGACCCATGGTGATAACTGACTTTTGTATGAATAAATCTGAAATAATGAGCTTACAGTGGGTATGGAAAGTATTCAGACCCCCTTAGATTTTTCACTCTTTGTTGCCATTAGCTCAAAAGCGTGCTTCTGCTAAATACTGAGCAAAGGGTCTGAATACTTATGGCCGTGTGATATTTCAGTTTTTCTTTTTTAATAAATCTGCAAAAATTTCCACAATTTTGTGTTTCTCTGTCAACATGGGGGCCTGTGTGTACATTAATGAGGGAAAAAAATGAACTTTGATGACCATGCTAATGATTTTAGCAAATGGGAACACTTTCCGTACCCACTGTATGTTTTTATTGTCCTTGTTTCAGATCAGTGAGGCACTAAAGAGTGACTTCCAGGTGTTGGCTTTTAACTCTGAGGATGCAAAAATGAAGGTTTCCAAGAAAAGATGAGAGAGAACAACTGAAACAGGAAAACAGAGTGGGTATTAACTGCAAGTCTCTGAAACTAATAGAACTATTTTCAATCATTTAAACCCACTGAGATTTAAAATCCCTTCTTTTTTTTTTTTAGCAAGCAGAGCAATAAAGTGAACAATACAGGAAGTTACAGATGGACTGGTTGTTTATAACAAAAATAAACATACAATGTATATATGGGATATTGAATAGATTTAGGAGATCAGCTTGTGTAAAAAAATAAAAAGTAAAAAGTAAAATGTTGACTACACTTGATCAAACTATTTTATAAACTATTAGTAAACAAGTCAAATGAGAGACAGCAACAACAGGAAAAATACACATACAGGTAGACACCTGTGCAACAGCTTCAAAAATGATGCTACTCATTCACATTTAATGGGATGAAAGTGTTGTGGCGAAGTGGGAAGCAACCGTGTTAACCAGGAAGGACCCAAATGCAGGACTCTGAGACAATGAAGTGCAGAGTTCACTTTTATTGAGAAAATGGTGTGGTGGGGAAGTGAGGCTGCTCTCGGCTGAGGCAAGGCAAAGTCCGTTGCAGGTAGAAGGTAATGGGTGGAATGGTTAATGGAGCGGGGGGAGCAGGTGTCCGGGAATGATTATCCTGGCAGTGGAGAATGGACAGGTGATCCTACAGGAACAGAGGGAGGACAAGATGAGTACAAGAATTACGACGGGAATCCAAAGCACAGGTAAGTAACTTAGTAAGTGTTTCAGAGCCAACGTGTCTACTGTAGACGTGGTCATACGAACTGGAGACGACAGGACTGAGGAGCCAGCTTAAATCATGAGTGGAAGATAGAAGGCTGATGACGGACTCAGAACAGCTGTGTCAATTACTGGTTGAGAATGTGATGTCCCCACGCTCAATCCTGGCAAGAGAGACACACACACACACACCACCACCGACCAAACAGACAAACGAGGACAAACAATACACACAAGGCAGGGGACATACAGGATACAAAAGGAAGGGGGAGGGAAACCTGAACTAGCCCTTAACAGAAAGGTGACAAATAAAAAATTGGGACTATGCTGTGTTAAAAAATGAGCCTTGTGTCTATATAGTACAAGAAAAAGAGACAAACTGGAAACGTTCAAGGCTGAACTGCCAACCAGGCCAAGCAGGCTGCCCTATAGGTCCTCAGACCCTGAAACCCCCTTGTTTTGAAATGTGTGTCTCAGTTTTATAAATATCAAATGAAATGATGAGAGAGAGCCTCTCTATCATCTCTCTCTTTTTTGTAATGATCTTAAACTAACACACATCAAACCTGGGGCTTTGTAGTTTTCCATCATAAGATCACTAGTTGGTGTAGGACATATAGAGTGAGGTAAAGAGGACTCAGGTGGGGCCACACATCATTTTTGTCCCCACTGCCCAGAGTGACTTTATCCAGCCATGATCTCCCTTGATCTTCTTTGCAGGATAAACTTAACAGGAACATCACAGCCTCAGGTATTTAGTTTTTTAGTCAGGGTTACAGTCACTGTGCATGGTAAAGCCTTTAATGTGCCTCTGCATGAGCTGCTATGGTTGCTGTAAATTCACACAGAGTAATGGAACAAAAGTATCCTCCACAATCTGTTGTGTTACAGAAGCTCAGCATCATTTTATTGAACAAAGTCAAATCCATTGTTTTCTTTATACAAAGTTCCACACCACTTTTTTCTTTCCTTCATGTTTTAGTGCAAATCAGTAGCGTTAGATGCAAAGCAAAAAATCATTCAACCCCAATCAAAGCATAATATTCATTTCTTTTATTGAATCAACCCATCAAGTTCTACACTGATACAATCACACAGTTATGACCCTCAAGAAAAGACAAAGACGTTGTGTAGACAATGGACTTGTTTTGCTGGTGTACATTATTTTCCTTTTGATTTTAAATTTGTTTCTAGTTTGATTTGAATTCTGAACAAATGGTCACTACTGAAGGTGAATTGTGAGGGATTCATGGAAAAATAGACTTTTCCTTTATTACTATACATGAAAGAGTTTATTTGCATTTAGTTTGAAGGGAGTCAGTGGAGATATTAGATAGTAAAACGTTACAGACTGGCGATGCCTCCCACCTCCAGGATTGACATCCTGTCAGTTTAACTTGGTCCTGTCTAGTGTTGCCATGGCAGCCAGTCACATCATATCCCCAAGTTGCTGAGATGTGGTTTTGCCTGTAAAGTCCTGATGTGGTCCTCTGTCCCTCTGCTGGGAGCAGCAGAAACACCTGTCTTCAGTTTCTCTGGTTGTCCTGCAGACAGCCGTCCCACTGATTGTTTGTCCTCCTGCAGGTCTTCATGCGCTGCCCGGATGATGCTGAACGGTTGTGCTGAGCGTGGGTTTGGTTGGGCCTCGGTCGGTGCTTTATGCTAAGTGAACAGTAAGTTTGATGAGTGGCTGCTGTTCAGAGACCAGTGGGAGTGGTTGTATGTTGATGAAAGCTGTGGATGGTGGAAGTGTGGAGTGGAGGTGTGTGCTGGAGTGTTACGTGTGTGATTTCCTTGGCTGTTGCTGTGAATGGGGGCTTTGTGGAGTGGGCTGTAGCAGCTCATTGTTTGGCCGAGGTGGTAAACCTCACTCGGTCTCATCTGGTGATCGAGCGAGTCAGTGTTTGTCGTCCTGAGCAGCATCCACACTCGTTAAATATGTTGCGTTTGCTGTGTGTAACAGCACCTCTGCTCTGTTTCCTCAGAGCTTCGTGTTGAATCCACTGATGTTACAGCAGCAGTCTGAGAGGACTTTAAGTCAACTAGTTTGACCTGGACCTTGACTTTCTCGCTGTGTCCATCTCTGTAACAGGCTGCTGTATGCAGGAGGAGACCAAGGGAGCAGGAGACCAGCTCCAGAGCCCTCAGCAAGAAGACGCCATGAGACTCCTGCTGTCCTGTTGGACCAGAGCCCCAGCACCCAGCCCTCCACCTCTGCTCCACAGACCATACCAGACAGTGCCCCGCAGGACGTCAGTGCTCTAAATGTATAGACAAGTGTTGGTTTTCACCTGCCTCCTGTCTTTGTGTTGGTCAGAAGCATTTTATCCTGGCTCAGTGGTCACCACACACATTTGTCCCACTTTGCTGCAGCAGTCTAAAGGGTGTAGCTGATCCAGTCTGACCTTCCTTCTCCTCCACTCTCTGTCTCTGTAATATGATCCAGTCCAGAGACCTCCCACAGCCTGTGGCCCACGTTCAGCAGGATGACATCATGCACTTGTCCCTCTGGCCCGTCCCCCAGCCTGGTGCTCACCGTCCCTCTGCTTTTGATGCACTGGAGTTTCTCTCTTTTAGTATTTAAAAGTAATGTTTTTTTTTCCAACTCCTTCTTTCAAACTTTCATTTTCTTCTACACTTTCCTAAAAAAAAAAAGTATATATGTTTATTGCATGTTAGTACATAGATGTAGTAGTAAGTTATGACTTTTTACTCTTTTTACTGTTTAGATAAGTTTCTAGTCTGTTTAGTGTGTAAGATACATTTTAACTCTTAATTGTATTTAATAATGCTTAATAAAAAAAGTCATCAAAAATACAATGCTTTTTTTGGGGGGTGATTTTTTATTTTTTTCTGACCTAATTTTTAGTTTAAAGAATTTTTTTGTTTGATAAATTTCCCATTTTCCTTTAAATGAATGTTTAAAATTCTAATGTACATTTATTAACTGATGAATAAATTCAAATGTGCATTAGGTGTGTTATGTGAGAGCATGTCACACTGACTCCAGCCACTAGAGGTCAGGAGTGCACAGATTTAAAGTGCTCTGATTATGTCAGTTTCTGAGTCTCACAGTCTGAATTAATGTGAGTGATTTACAACCCAAACGTTCACATCTCCTGAGCTCTGGAGCCTGAAACCAGTGGAACACATTCATTTAGCTGTCAGATGAATAAACAATGCAAGTGGTAACTGTAAGTGGTAACAGTTGGTCTAATGACTGTAGTGATATTTCAGTGTTTTAGCAGCTTTAGCAGCAGTTCTGTTTTTTCATCCATCACTGTGCTCACTTTTTCTCTGAAGTTTCCACAGACAGTTGAACCTGTTCAGCTCGTTGGAGTCTTATCTTCACCTAAACAGGGAGACTCAACTATTCTGAGCATCTGAACCTCGTAGACGGTCGGTCAGATTATCTATCACACACTCAGAGGAAAGATCCAGTGAAGCTGTTTAATTCTCTCTTGTCTCTCTTCTCAGATACACCATCACACATCAGCCTGATTCAGCATCACATGGATGTGGGGGATGCTCAGTATATTAACCACGTTCCTACTGGCTGCTGGTAGGAAAGAGTCAAGATGGAAGAGCAGAGAGACTACATGTTAGAACATGGGATAGCTGAACCAGTGCTCTGCTGCGTCTGTCCATATTATTATATTTAGATTTATAGATAGATAGACGTCAGCTGGCTGCAGTGTCATGTACTGCTTTGGTTTCCAGGTACAGTAAGGTCACATTTCCTGATGCTGCAACTGGTCAGAAACCCTGATGAACCTCATTCCACTGAGCTTCTCTTGATCTTTGGTTGACTTTTTGGTGTTAATCAGTCTTTAAAGAAGGTGAGAGGAAGGTTAAGTTACCTTCAGGTATTTGTTTTCATTTCCAGGTACAGAAAGGTCCCATTTTCTTCTTTGGTATCTTGAACAGGTGAGGAATCCCCTGAAGATGAGTTCATGCAGCTCCCACGCTGTCTGTGAGAAGCAGTGTTGGAGCTGGTCTGAGGAAGCACTCGCTCAGCTCTCAGACTGTTTCTCACAGACAGAGTGGGAGCTCCTCAAACATGAGGACCTGGCTGAACACACAGAAGCTGTACTGAACTACATCAGGTTCTCTGTGGAACATGTGACAACAAAAAGACTCATCCAGGACTTCTCCAATCAGAAAGCCTGGATGAACAGCCACATCCGGTCATTCCTCAGAGTCCCTGACTCCGCCTTCAGGTCAGGTGATAGGGCATGATACAGCGCCACTAGAGCTGACCTGAAGAGGGGGATTGATGCAGATTTTTCTGGCCAGGCTGTGGACCCCACCAAGGGCCAGCTGAAGCTGAGTCCTCTCACCTTACTCTTTTACTCTCTCTTTTATTCTCTAAGTCTTTTTCTTCCAAAAACTATACAAAAGTATTCAAGTCTTCTGCTGAGAAAAAATTCTCAAAGTCAATCAAATACAGGAGATCAGAGAAGTTGAATCCAGAAAGTTTTATTCCTCAAAAACAGAATTCAAAAGTGTGAGTTTGAACATGTTGGCTTGACATAAAGGAAGAAAATGTCATATGTCTGAGAATAACATGTTCAAGTTAAAGTTTATCCCAACTATACACTGTTAAAATACACGTTTCTCACCGCTGTTCAAAACAGCAAGGCTACAGTTTATAAGCTCAACTGTTAGCATGCTAGCCAAAACTGACTTTTCAGCTGCGTCTGCGCCGCTGAGCCGGAAATTATTCTCTTAAAACACCGACATGCGGTTGCATTGTTGGATGGTTATTTCCAAAACAGTATTAATTACCTTCAAGATGCGCGTCGTCATTAATTTGTGAAGCTTATCAAACAGTTTGTCATTACCGTCATACAGACACATCACATGCCACAGACAGTATGGCCGACATTAACGTTTGAGTGAAAGCTAACAGCTCCACAATGGCAGCTAAGGACAGTTAGCTAACTAATGCTGCGGGAGCTACTTGCTCTAAATAATGGAGTAAAAGCAATGGGGTTACGTTCAACATCAAGTTCGCAGTCATTAGCGGTACTATGTAAGTAGATAAAGTGAGAACAATGGCAAAATATCACGCATTTAAAGTACTTTTTGATAAAAATCATGTTCTTACCAGCCTTGTGACGACGTTCCTTGTGCTGCTCATGCCGCGATAAAATGCGTCGTGAACTCCAGGGACAGAGTTAAAACCAGATCCTGAACACCAGGGAATAAAGTCCAAAATTCAACTCGGCCTGGGTGTACACCTTAACACAAACTGTAGTCAGAGTTATAAAATAAACTCCAGAAATGTAACTCTTTCACACTTTTTTGCCTGACTCCAGATTTTAGTACTTTGTGAATTAGCTGTGTGTTAGTACATGTAGTTGTGTACAGTTCAGCTGCTGCTGTCCTTGGTGCTGAATTCACCAACCCAGCTGAATGGTCCTGAGTGCTTATTGTTGTAATTCGTTTGGTATTTTGGAGAAGATTGAATATCATTAGTATGGATTATGTTTTGGTTAGAGTTAGGCTTTCAGTTATGATGGTTAAGGTTAGGTTAAGGGGCAAGGGAATGCATTATGGCAACATGTGTCCTCACAACTACAGTAAGACAAGACTGTGTGTGTGTGTGTGTGTGTGTGTGTGTTTGTCCTTTGATGCCTTTGATGTATCAACATTCTACAGTCTGATGTGACAGGCTGCAGTAAGTGAACACACAGCCAGAGACAAGTTCAAAAGTCAAACAGGAGCAGAAACAGTTGGACTGGACAGGACTTGCTCATGATTTAGGAAGAAAGAAGCACTCAGATATTTCTGCACAATTATTGACAAGGAAGGGAGGAGCTACTGCTGTTACAAGGACAAGAGGAAACTACAGGAAAGTCCAGATCACCTCCAAGGTTTTCAGTAAGTCAGTACATGTTAGTAGTTCATGTCAGTGTTTAGAAGTTAATGTTTTGAAATGTTTTGTCCAAATGATATGTTTGTGAAATTGGGACGACAAGTAATCATACCCATAAGCCCAGCGGTTTTATTGTGTGCTTATCATTCATGGACAATGTTGTTTTTTTTAATGCTGATCATGACTGTGAGATATTCTCATGGTTGCTCAACTTCTTAACTTCTTTTTGGTGTGATGCTCTGTAGTTTGTGTTAAAGGAAAGGATTTCTAGGAAGTCTGTACTGTCTGCAACAAGATCCTTTCTAAAGAAATTCTAATGGAAATGATGGAGCATAAAATCCACAGTCCCTGTCCTGTGGAAAAGTTGACTTCCAGAGTTGAAAAGAAGCAAACATGAGGCTTCAACAGTCTGAGTAGATCAAGTTTCTATCTTCCAGATATTTTTAGTCCAAAATTCTCCTCTTTGTGTTTCTACACCTAATGTTTCCCTGCAAAGCTGTGGTGGAGAGATGGAAACACAGAGAGGAAATTCTGCTCTAAAAGACAAACATTTGAAGATTCCCACTTGATTTTGTTGAACAATGCTGATGAATTTTGGAATTACTGTTTGCACAGAAATAGGACAGTGGCCTATCATTTCCACAGACATTGTTTAAAGAAGGGATCTCCTGGCAGCCAGTATGGACAGCAGGAAGAATTAGATCAAACACCAGTGCTTTGAATGTGGAAATGGGAATGTGAGTATATCTTTAAGTGATTTGGGTTTTTTATGCCTTTATTATGGACAAAGCAAACTTTTTGCTGTTTCTTTTAAACTAGGAAAAGGTTGTAAGAAAATGAAATGTGTTTCTCAGTGAGTCAGCATCACTTTATTAGTGGTTCAGATGAACAAATCAGTTTGCTGTGCAGTAAAGTGGAAGAAACACTTGCAGTGTTCCAGCACAGCTTTAGTGATAGTGGCTGTTCACAGCACGGCTTAATGTGAGTACACCTCCACAATGGAAAACGCTATTTGTTAGAACGAGGAGTATATTGATTTTAGATGTCACATTTCCAGGCCACTTACCTTCCCAGTTTAGTATAAGGAAGCTGGCATATTTGTTTGGAAAGCTTGCACTGTGGTTTTGGAAGCCACGCCTCCTTGTCTCTTGTGGCCCCAGTCACTCTGTTCTCTACATGCACTGTGGGTCTGAGGTGTTGTAGTAAGCATTCAGCTTCAGTCTGTACTGTCTCTTGTCTGATGTCTGATGGATCTACAAAGGTCATATTTAGCCTTTTTGTATTCCTCAGCAGTGCCTGAGACATAAGCAGCAGAGCGAGCACGTAGCATGGACCACACTTCACAGGTTATCCAGGGTTTGTTATTGAGGTAGGTTTTAATCTGTTTTGTGGGAATGATATTGTCCGTGCATGTGCTAATGTAACCAGTAACTGCTGCACCATTTTCCTCTAAGTCCACAGTAGACTCCTCTCTCAAGGCAGCAGTTTTGAACACCTCCCAGTCTGTGTTGTTAAAGCAGTCCTGAAGCATCTGTTCTGATTCTGCATTCCATACTTTAACAGTTCTGCAGACAGGTAGTGCTTGAGGAGCTTACAAACAAAGAACCAGAGAACAGCAAGAAATCAGGCCTCAGGTTGCAATAAAGATGAAACTGACTGCAAGTGTCAGTGAAGGAAGTCAGTAGCGACACTATAGGCAAATGAACTCTGTCCTTGCTTTGTGGGGTTTTCTTTTTCTCCTTTTTCTTTTCTTTTTTTGTGGGTTTTCTCTCATAGGGTTTCACACAATCAGCTAGAGGTCCAGTGTCAGTCCACTGTTGGTGGAGTCACAGACACAGACCAACAACAGGAGAACCTGGAGCTCCAGGAGTCATTAAGATCAGAGTGTAATAGTATCTGTGACTTTACTGTAAATATTCCAGTTCTGGACGTCACAGCACAAAGTGGAGAGTGCTGTGTGTTATTTTAGGAAGTTCCATCAATGTACTGTAGCTCAGGTCTGTGATGTATGATGATACTTGATGGAGGACTTCAAAGCAGCTGATTGGATTTCAGCCTCATTGTACAGCTGTCAGACTCAGGCCTGTTAAGGAGACACTGATCTTGGTGTTTAGTTTTCATAATAAGTCACATATAATCCATATTAAATACAGAGTCCAAACCTGCACTGCATCACTAAACAATAACCTAAAGACAAACTTTACACTTACTTGTGACGAGCAAATGAGGACTGATTGGAAACATCCACTCTGAGGAAACGTTTCAGTGCAGGCAGAGTTCAAGTTCATCTGATAGGCAGTGAAAACGGAGCTCAGTGAGGTTTGATCTCCAGCAGCTGTGGATGCAGCACAAGCTGAACAAGTTTAATAGACTGGCTTTGTAATGTTTCTGTGCAAATGCATCACAAATGAAGAAACAGTCAGAAGAGTGAATGATGAATGAAGGGATGTTACGCTGCCTTTTCATCGTTACCAGTTACAATAACTAGGTAGAAAAAATCATTGAACTCACTGTGCTGCTCAAAGGCTACTGACAGTTACCAGCAACTATTAAGGTGGAATGTTTTCTTGCATGTTATTCAATGCATGAGTTGATGTTGTGAACCAATCAATACACCTTAAATGTCGATATGACAAATATGAGCATTGGATTTATTGGCTTTCTCACAAGACTTTAGTAATGATTGTAGAAACCTGCTGCATCGTCTTCTACATAGTACAAGCTGTTGTCTGTCCCACAATCTGTTCCACAGTTTATGATTTAACTTAGTTTTCTGAAAAGATAATGAAAGTCATCAAAGAATATTGTTGCCTTTGTAAATTAAAAGGATTCATTGCCTTTTGGTGTTTCCTAATAATCAAACATCAAATCAAATCAATAGTTCTCTTATACAAAGTGTGATTTATTTCATTGATTCTTTCCTACACTCATACTTTGCAGGTCAAAAACAGATTTGACTATTTCTGAAAATGGGGCAAAAATATTTCTGCAGATCTTCCACTTGAGGGAGCTGCTGGTACATGTGTCCAGTACTGAATGTGTTTTCCATTCATCCAACTGGGTCTGTACTATCATCATGTCTGCACTTTGATGTAGTCATCTCTGGTGGCAAAGCAGAAAGGCTCATAGCAGTACATACCTGTGTGAACAACTGTTCTCTTTGATGAAGATAAACAAAACATCACACAGAAGTCGTCTTACTGACGAACACCTTCAATCAATCCTGAGGGTTTCCTCAGCTCAGAGCCGGACCCCAGACATTATTAACTTGAATCCAAGATGAGACACCAAGTGTCTGGCTCAGAGGATAGATAGGCAGTATTTTATTAATCCCTCGGGAAGGTTCCTCCGGGAAATTCAGTTAAAATATGAAATGTAAAACAGCAGGAATTTAAAAAATAAAGTGAAGTGTAAAAGCTGCATAATCAACACAAATGTCCAAGATTGATTGTATAATGTTCAGGTAGAAAAGTGCAGTTATTGTTCAGTTGTATTGTTTAAAGTGCAGTTATTTTACTGTCCATTTGTATTGTTTAAAGTTTGAGGTGTGGTTGTTTATTTTTTTATTGTTCATTTGTCTTGTTTGTTTAGTTGGAAACCTTCAGGCCTCCTCTGAAAAATATTACAGCAGCAAATTGAGCTTTAATGCTTTTTTTTCTTAGTAAAGTATTGTTCCGCTCGAACATCTTCAGTGCTTCTTGTCAGAGTGGAGGATGAGCAGCATTCTTCTGAAACATATTCCTTCATTTAAGGAGCGCTGTCTAACATGTGGCTCTAAAACCTTCACTGGGTCCTCACATCCTGTGGTTGAGGACAGCTTCTCTTTTAGACCTTTTCCTCTCACCATCCTGATACAAAGTCCTGGTCTTGCTCAGCATTTGTATACATGTCACAGAGTCCAATAGGAGCTACTTGCAGTATATCTGCATGAAAGTGTTTTCCATATTGTGATTTGACCTGAGTTATCAGGTATGCAGACCAACTCCAAATGTATTTTTCCTGGCCTAGATCCATTAAGACCAGTAAGAGTTATTCACTTATTCAAGCTTTTTGAACTGGGACAGCTCTTATCAGTAAATGTGTTTTAAATCTAATGTTCCATTCTTAGAAAAAGGAAAGCTTTGGATGTCTGTGACTCTTTTGTTGAATCTGTTTTTTTAATCTTTTTTCATTTTGTTGTGGTTTGAGCCCAAAATCATGACAAGCATCATTACTGGAGTGGATGCCATCACATGAGCAAACTGTGACTTGTACTGATTCCACACAGTATCATATTCTGCAGCAGTGGAGTTTCCTGTCACCCTCTGCCATATGTGTCCTGTCAGTGTCCAGCTGAAGCCAGTGAACATGAGCAGGAAATGCTTGTAACATCTGAAGAGTGGACTTCTTCTGAGCTGATTAGCTTCATTATCTGTAGCTTTGTATTTCTTGCTCTGTGGTTGGGAGCCAAACGTCCTCTGAGGTATGAGAGGTTAGGTTTAACAGTGAGGTAGAATGCTTAAGAGATGCTTTCCTTGATATGTCTGGATATTAAAGGTTTGCATGCAGTGCATCGTTCCTGGTGACATTTTGTCTACCACCAATCCATCTACCATCTTTGTCCAGAAATGTTTTGTTACGTTGAGATGAAAATAGTTGATGACATTTTGGCTGATTCATGATTTAGTCCAGAGGAAAATATCCTGACAGCTGCTCAGAATATCAGTCACAGAGTAAGAGACAGAAAAAGTCCTGCAGAGCTGTTCCCCCAGAGGTGTACTTGATGCTCTCTATCTCACCTCCACAGTTAATGGGCTTCTGGAAGTGGATCTCCAGATGGTCCTGAAGGTCCTCGTCATCCATGATGTCCTTGATGTCCTTGATGTGATCCAGGAGGATGGTTCGGTTTATTCCACAGAGTCATGTTGGCAAACAAACCTCTGATGTCAAGTCAAGCTGACCACAGTTGTTCATCTATATTTGATTTTGATGCTAACCACTGACCAGTATCACAGACGACTCATGTGGACTTCAAAGTAAAACTCTGAACAGCACTGTTAACATGAAAGAAGTGATGAAAACTATGATTGGATGTGATTGGATTAATGATTGTAATAAAATTACTCATCAAAGTCAAAGACAGATGTTGACTTTCAGATGTGTGTGTACGGTGTGTGTGTCTGTTTTAGGCTGTGTGATCAGACTGTGTGATCAGGTAATCCTCAGGTGAAATCAGCTCTTTATTGCAGCCCTTGACTTTGGGTTTTCACCATGGTTTGTTGAGGGTTCAGTGAAGAACTGATGAGTTCTACTCTGCAGTGCGTGGAGGAACACAGACCATAATACCCAGTCTCACTGCATTCCCTTTGAGTGGCTCTTTGTTTTGATTCTTTGTTCTGCCCTTATATCTTTTTCCCTCTTCTGTGATTGTCTGTCCCGCCCTGATGTGTTTCACGTGTTACACAGTTCAATTCAATTCAATTCAATTCAATATTATTTATATAGCGCCTTCCACAATCAAAATTGTCTCAAAGCGCTTTACAGAGACCCAGAGCCTGACCCCAGAGCAAGAACTTAAGGCGACAGTGGCAAGGAAAACTCCCTTTTAACAGGAAGAAACCTTGAGCAGAACCTGGCTCAGATGGGGGACCCTCCTGCTGATGGACAGGCTGGGTGAAAGGAGGAAAAGGAGGAAGATAGGACAGCTAGGAATGGAGGAGAGGGGGAGAAGGACATGCAGCATAATACAGACAATGTGGGTCAGCATTTACATTACAGTTAGTGAACAGTTATTGGATAATGTGTGCTCAGCAAATTACAGTTATAATAGGAAACAGAGCACAGAGGCAAAAAACTGTCATGACTGGTAATTATTTACATTACAGTTTGCAAAGAATATTAATCCAATATTTATCTGTAGCAGAATGGAACGTTAAACGTGTAAGAAATGGATCATTGTGAACAAAAGTTCATTTGTGTATTTAAGTCTCTGTGTTTCCTTCATTCCTCTGAGTTTCCTCATGCTTCTACTCAGTTCCTGTTCATGTTTTACTGGCAACAGGAGTTGTCATGTTTTATACTTATTCTACATCATGAAGCTTGTCTGAAGTCACAATGACAGGGGGCCCAGCCCCATTATGGTCTATCTGCACACACATCTGCCTTCATTCAAGATACAAATATGAAACTGGTGGAAACAGTAAGTGATGTATCCACATTAATGTGAAGCCTGAATGTTTTGTTGAAGACATCACTGTTGAAATGGAGAATTTAGTTCCATTGGAGCTCAGCTGATTCAACTGATCGATAATCAATAATAATGAAAACATCAAACAGCAGCAGAGTGTGTGTGTGTTCACACTGGGAGTCATGAGGAGGTTTCATGTCTTAGCATGTGAACTTCAGTCTGACTGAGACCCGTCCAACCAGTCACACTGCATATTTGGATAATGAAGAGACCACACACACAAACACACACACACACACCTCTCTGGGAGTTTACTTTCATTTTGACCAAACGTTGTGGCACAGATGATTTTCTCCATCTGAAGGTAAATGTCAGCAGTTTTAATGTTTTACTCGTCAGCTCTCCCTGTTGTTACCTGGATTTTCTGACCATTGATTTATGGTGGGGTTTTTTTTTTCGGCTTTTTTTGTGTGTGTCAGTTAAAGTTCACTCACACAAGAAGCTAAGGAAAAAGAAGCTTGAAGTGAAGAACTAAGAGCCTTTCCTACACTGACAGGAGAGAGCTGCAGAGGGATGAAGTTCATGCGATAACTGAGTAAGTGGAGCTCTTGATTGGTTTGATTTGTCTTCATTAAAGGGACATGGTTTTCTCTAGTTTGTGGAAAATGTTGACAGTGATGTCACTAGTTCTTCTGGTTATTTTAGCTGGAGAAACTGGTTTATTAAAAGTGTTTTACAGTTGGATGGAGTTTGTTGAAATCAGGAGGAGGTTTGAAACAGTCGTTAGTCTCAAACTGAAATATTAGCTTGGAAACTTTAGAGGACATTCATGTTTATTTATTTATTTAACCTTCATTTAACCAGGTAAGTCAGTTGAGAACCAGTTCTCATTTCCAACGACAACCTGGCCAAGAGGCAGAAGCATGAGGCATGTTATACAATAATTCAGCAAACACGATAAACAATAAACGATAATCGCGATACAGAACATTCACATAAACACATGAAGTTCACTCTCATAAATATATACAACACATACAACAAGGAGATCCCACAAGCAAATTAGAAGCAGGTGCACTGAAAACAATTGAAGTTAAGGTTTTAGTCTCTTGAAGATACAGAATGTTCACTGAATAAAAGCTTTGCAGTCTTTTATTTTGAAAAGCACGTACAAGTTGTTTGGAATCTAATACTTTTGTAGTGAAAAGTAACTCAGTCCTTTTATTGCAGTGCTGCACTGAAACTCCAGTGTTTCCATTTTCTGCTTCTTTATACTTTGACTTCACAACTTTCCAGAGGGAAATATTTCACTGTTTTACTACATTTATTTCACAGCTACAGTTACTTTTCAGATTAAGATTTGAAATAAAAACCAAATGAGTCTGTTCTGCATGATCAGCACTTTAACTTTTGACAGTTGAAGTATATTTTACTGATTACACTCATGGACTTTTACTCAAGTGAAATTAGAAAGCAGGATTTTTAGATTGTGTCAGATAAAACCAGTGGATCTCAGTCTGTCTGTGTGTCAGTGAATGGAAATGCTCGTCCCTGGATCCTGTGTGCTGCTCTGCACTTCACTGCAGCTTCATGACCCCATCTAGTGGACTGACAGTGGAAGTACAGCAGCTGATGGCAGCTTCCTCTGCCTCACACTGCTGTCTGACTGCATTCAACTGACACTGATATGAAAGAGGAAAGAAGAGCCAATCAGTGGAGGAGCAGCTGATATTTCTACAGGACAAATGATGGAGAGGGTGATTTCAGTTGATGTGCAGATGAATGATTTGTGTTTTCTCTCCAGATGAAGGTAGAAAGCGTGTGTGAGCTGATGTGGATGTGAATTCAGCATCATGAATCAGTGTGAGGACAGAGAGGAGGGAGCCCCTCCCCCTAAAAGCAGTCTGTGTGGGGACCATGAGATCCAGACCAAAGCTCAGAGGTGAGATGAGGATCTCTAACTGTCCATGACTCTTCTCCATGTCAGAGCTCAGCACTCACATCACTGCACCATCATTATTCACACTCAAAGCTCTGTGTGTGTTGTGTTGAAGGCCAGAGCAGCAGCACACACCAGACTCTGCTGGACCTGGACCTGAACATGGACCTGAGCCCAGTTGTGTGTCCATGAAGAGTGACTGGTCAATGGGTCGCCTCATTGATTTCAAAGGACAGCCTCCCTCTGCTGCAAAGAAGTGAGCTGCAGCTGAGTTTAAAATGTATCAGACAGCTGTCCTGTATAACTGGTCTTCTATGAAAGATGAAGTGATTGTGTTTTGTCTCCAGGCTTCATGAATGACACAGTATATGAACATGATCAGGCTGAAACACAGGCTTTAGTGGCAAAGTTGATGTTTCTCTTTTCAAGAAAAGCACTTCTTATGTTCTTATATGTGTCATTCAGATCAGAACTAAAAGTCCCTGTAACTCAGCACCTATCCAGTTCCAGTGTTTGTGTTAGTGTCCTGTAGCAGAGGTGAGACTTCTGTCAAACCCAGTGTGAGTCCTTAAAACTCATCATTTAAAAGGTGGACTTGTTGTGATGACTCTAGGTCATGAGGTAAAGAACTGATTGCTTGTTTCCTCTCATTGAGAATGTCACAGCACAGTAGTGTTTGCTTTAATCAGGACAGTCACCACAGAACATAAAAGCAGCTGTTGTTTGTGTACAAAGCATAAAACACTCACAGATGCTGCAAACATAATGTGAGCTAATTCTTCATGATTCCTCCACAGAGTGGGCCAGGAGAGCTCAGAGGTTCCCAGTGCTCAGTCTGCCCAGCAGCATCAAACACACCTGGACTCCATATTTATGGTCTGTACATGGACAACAACTACTTTGACATCTATTGTGTTGACAATAATCTCCATGCTGCACTTTTTAGAGCAGTGGATTGTCAGTGTGTCCAACATGGATCTGATGTTTGGCTCCATGGTTTTACTTTGATTGTGTCATTCATATAGTTTTCTGTTCCAGCTGCTGGAGGAGAACATTGTCACTTTTGTGAAGAAGGAGCTGAAGAAGATCCAGAAGGTTGTGAGTCCAGATTACCCAGAATGCTCAGAGAGTCAGAGGGAGGATGAAGAGGTGTTGGACGGTGAGGATGAAGAGCAGAGGTGGAGCAGCAGAGAGGCTTTTGTGAAGATCACAGTGAACTTCCTGAGGAGAATGAAGCAGGAGGAGCTGGCTGACTGTCTGCACAGCAGTAAGAGGATTTCTCTAAAGATTCAACATGATGGACAAATGGGACATTTACTAACGTCTCAAGACATGGAGGGACATATGTTCATGTGTGTTCTTTAGGGGGATGAACATGTCATGTTTTCTTTATGAATCAGTCATTGATGTTGTTTCTTGTTTGTTCATTCAGGACATGATGCTGCAGTTTGTCAACGTAAACTTAAATCTGCTCTGAAGAAGAAGTTCCAGTGTATGTTTGAGGGGATCTCTAAACCAGGAAACCCAACCCTTCTGAATCAGATCTACACAGAGCTCTACATCACAGAGGGAGGGACTGGAGAGGTCAATGATGAACATGAGGTCAGACAGATTGAAACAGCATCCAGGAAACCAGCCAGACCAGAAACAAGCATCAGACAAGAAGACATCTTTAAAGCCTCACCTGGAAGAGATGGACCAATCAGAACAGTGATGACAAAGGGAGTGGCTGGCATTGGGAAAACAGTCCTAACACAGAAGTTGACTCTGGACTGGGCTGAAGACAAAGCCAACCAGGACATACACTTCACATTTCCATTCACGTTCAGAGAGCTGAATGTGCTGAAAGAGAAAAAGTTCAGCTTGGTGGAACTTGTTCATCTGTTCTTTACTGAAACCAAAGAAGCAGGACTCTGCAGGTTTGAAGAGGTCCAGGTTCTGTTCATCTTTGACGGTCTGGATGAGTGTCGACTTCCTCTGGACTTCCACAACACTGAGATCCTGACTGATGTTACAGAGTCCACCTCAGTGGATGTGCTGCTGATAAACCTCATCAGGGGGAAACTGCTTCCCTCTGCTCGCCTCTGGATAACCACACGACCTGCAGCAGCCAATCACATCCCTCCTGAGTGTGTTGACATGGTGACAGAGGTCAGAGGGTTCACTGACCCACAGAAGGAGGAGTACTTCAGGAAGAGGTTCAAAGAGGAGGAGCAGGCCAGAAGGATCATCTCCCACATCAAGACTTCACGAAGCCTCCACATCATGTGCCACATCCCGGTCTTCTGCTGGATCTCTGCTACAGTTCTGGAGCACATGTTGACCACAGAGCAGAGAGGAGAGCTGCCCAAGACCCTGACTGACCTGTACTCACACTTCCTGCTGGTTCAGACAAAGAGTAAGAAGCACAAGTATGATGAGGGACATGAGACGAGTCCACAGGAGCTGACGAAGGCTGACAGGGAAGTTCTTCTGAAGCTGGGAAGGCTGGCGTTTGAACATCTGGAGAAAGGAAACATCATGTTCTACCAAGAAGACCTGGAGCAGTGTGGTCTTGATGTCACAGAGGCCTTGGTTTACTCAGGAGTTTGTACAGAGATCTTTAAAAGAGAGAGTGTGATCTTCCAGGAAACAGTCTACTGCTTTGTTCATCTGAGCATTCAGGAGTTTCTGGCTGCAGTCTACATGTTCCACTGTTACACAGAGAGGAAGACAAGTGAGCTGAGGACTTTCCTGGGACAAGACTACAAACACTGGGACTCAAAACCAGAGTTTTTTATCAGGAAGACTTTTAAGCATTTTGGAAATAACAATAGCAGCTACCCATCACTTGATGTCCTCCTGAGTGATGCCATGGTGAAATCCCTCCAAAGTAAAAATGGCCACCTGGACCTGTTTGTTCGCTTCCTTCATGGCCTGTCTCTGGAGTCCAACCAGAGACTCGTAGGAGGCCTTCTGGGTCAGACAGAGAACAGACCAGAAATCATCCAGAGAGCCATCAACAACCTGAAGAAGATGAACAGAGATGATATCTCTCCTGACAGAAGCATCAACATCTTCCTCTGTCTGATGGAGATGAACGACCGCTCAGTACATCAGGAGATCCAAGAGTTCCTGAAGTCAGAGAACAGATCAGAGAAGAGACTCTCTGAGATCCACTGTTCAGCTCTGGCCTACGTTCTGCAGATGTCAGAGGAGGTTCTGGATGAGTTGGACCTGAACACGTACAACACATCAGTGGAGGGACGACAGAGACTGATCCCAGCTGTGGGGAACTGCAGAAAGGCTGTGTAAGTCCAGACATGATCTTTAACATTATCAGTCAGTGTAGATTAGTAGTTTAGGTTTTTCAAATATACACAGTATGAAATTATTCTCATTATTCTCATAATAGTTTTATAATCTTTAGGTCAGCTGTGTGTTTTTCTGGAGATGTTTTAAATGTTGTGTTTGTCAAATGTAGATTTTTCAGTTGGTTGTGATTATTGCTGTTAAGTTTTTCTGTTTATTAGTAACTGTTACATTTTACATTCATTTGTTCATTTATTCATGTTATATTGAGTCTTTTTGTTTTCACAAATTCACTTTTCAGATGATTAAACTCTACTTGAAACATAATTATGAATATTATCTTCCATTTCTGCCAATAGATCAACCTGAATCCTCCACACTGCTCCTTTAAAGTCTTTCCATATTTTGTGTTAAATAAGTCAGAACCAGGTGTTTTCTCTCCTGGTGTAGAGGAGAGTAGAATCAGGAAACACCTTCAGCTTCATTCAGCTACAGCTGAACTCATGAAGTCATTTCTTACAGTGTAGTTGTGTTAGGAGGAGACCACTTCACAGTTAGTGTGGACCACAGAAAGGACGACTGCCACCAAAGACTCTTTAAATCAATGTGTGACATCTGACTGTTGGTTGAAGTCAAGAAATGTGAATTTATCCATTAATGTTGTTTAATGACACAAAGTTCAGGAAGAAGAAGGTCATGTAAAAACTTCAATGATGAAGAGGATTTGAGTCCAACATGTCTGATTTGATCTTTATCTTCTAATTCCAGACTTGACTGAGCTCAGCAGCATGTTATGAATCTGTGTTGACATGAATAGTTGTATGAATGTTGTGGTGACATTTGGATGATGTGTGTAGAAGGCTGACATTATGGTGATCCACAATAAGAGAAGGACAAAGTCCCTCTACTCATGTTAGTGAACGCTCATTGATTAGGACATATCTGATTGGATTAGAAATGATTTTTATCCACATGATTTATTCTTTATTCAGATTGAGTTCCTGCAGTTTGTCAGAGATCAGCTGTGCTTCTCTGGCCTCAGCTCTGAAGTCCAACCCCTCCCATCTGAGACACCTGGACCTGAGGTACAACAACGAGCTGCAGGATTCAGGAGTGAAGCTGCTGTGTGGTTTTCTGGAGAGTCCACACTGTAGACTGGAGACTCTGAGGTCAGTTCACTGTCTGTTACTGTTGTAGATCTTATATCTTTAATCCACAACTGAACCTGGTTTGTCTTCATCTAGAACTTGAATCCATATATCTTGAATGAATGAATGAATGAATGAGATTTGAAATAATTTTTGTTCCATATTGTGACTTTTTCTTATCTCAGACTAAGAATTATTCCTTCAGTTTCACTTCATTTCACTTTATGTGACCCAACTCAGAGTGTAGAGAGGTCTGAGGAGTTGAAATTATAAACCTCAAAGTAATATAACTTACTGATAATGAGTGGTGACACACATAACTAAAAGGAAGAGCAGCAGACATGCATTCAAACAAATTGATTTAAACCTAGATAATTAAGACAGGAAGTGTTGAGAACTAACAGGCCTGAAAGAACAAAAGCACTCAGGTAAGTACAAATGATAGACTTTATTCTACAATATTGAAATAACCTACAGTAGATAGCACCAACTGAATACAACAATAAAAGTTTAAAACAAGGGTAGAGTCCTCACTGTGGGGAGATTCTATCACAACCTGCTTATTCTCACACCATGTGCTCACCTGGTGCTGGTCCCACTAGAAGACACTTCAAACACTGCAAGTGTACAAACACTGCACTGCACATGAGAAAATTCAAGACACGACGATGTGACCACCACCATTTATATTAGCACACAGCATGCAGAGTGTGTACCCTGCAAACTACTCCCCACAGGCTGAACCTCTACCTAAAAATAAAAACAATTATAAATATTCTAAGAAGTAATTATAAGAAGTGCTGCACCCTCACCTGGGCTTTTAAAGACAGGCATATCTATTCCTACCCATTAATGGGTGGAGTTACAAACCTAAGCCAGCCAGGCCTCTAAGCCTAACTCAACCCTCACATTTAATTACAAAAACCTATTCAGCTACAAAGTTCATAAAGCAGAAGGTCATGTAAAAACTTCAACAATGAAGAAGATTTTATTCGTCCTCATCTGAGTTGATATTTATCATCTAAGTACAAACTTTATTAAATCAGCATCTTTGGGATTAAAATACTTTCTCTTCACTTTAACATGGGTTTAGTTGTAGATTTCCTGAGCTGATCAGAGACCTGTACTGTGAATCAGGATTTGGGATTAGCCCGGTAACTTCAGGTTTAACTCTGGGTTTTCAGAATTACCAAGGTGGTTCACTTGTGAACAGGTTACATCACCATGGTAACTTATGCTGCACAGCTAACCTGCTCTGGAGCAGGTAAACTTCAGAGGATCAGATCAAAACCTGTCAACAGCCTGAATATTGACCAATCAGATCACTGGAAAAGATGGAATCATCCTAACTACAGGATCCCAAATGGGACAAAAGTGTTTATAACAAAATGGCAAAAAAATAAAGAGCAACAGATTTTTTTTTTTTTCTAGATGAGTTGAATCATTTTTCTGTTTTAGGTTTTCCATGTGTTCACTCTGGTTTTAAAACAAACAGAAGGAGAGTTTATCACTAAATAACAACATAATAAATATTCTAGTTTCATTTGAAGTGAACAAAGATTCTTTAATCTGACAGAATTCCTGACACTGTTGATGGTTTTACACTTATTGCATCACTGCAGCTCAGAATAACATGAGGAGACTTTGTGGTGAGAATTGTTGATTAAAACTAAATCCTCTGATGTCTGTTAGAAAAACTGTCCACACACTTAAAGATTTCATATGATTATAAATGAACATCTCAGTCAGACTGAGCCTATAAGAAGTTAACTGCTTTTCTCCTTTCTGCTTTGGAAACTGAAAGAGTTAATTCACTCTTACTTTTTTAACATGCATCACACTCTCATAATAATTTGTTACTAATTAAGAAACTTCAAAATAATTGTTGTACTTATCTACATTATATCCTTGGTCTGATGTTATCAATTGTAAATTATTTCTAGCTTTTCTTTTCATTTTGGGTCATGTGATCACCAAGCAAGACATTTTTCCTGGATCAGGACTGAACATTTGAAGTTTGATCCATTTCAGTGGTGAATCAAAGTCAGTTTTTAGTCCAACATGTCTGATTTGATCTTTATCTTCTAATTCCAGACTTGACTGAGCTCAGCAGCATGTTATGAATCTGTGTTGACATGAATAGTTGTATGAATGTTGTGGTGACATTTGGATGATGTGTGTAGAAGGCTGACATTATGATGATCCACAATAAGAGAAGGACAAAGTCCCTCTACTCATGTTAGTGAAAGCTCATTGATCAGGACATATCTGATTGGATTAGAAATGATTTTTATCCTCATGATTTATTCTTTATTCAGATTGAGTTACTGCAGTTTGTCAGAGATCAGCTGTGCTTCTCTGGCCTCAGCTCTGAAGTCCAACCCCTCCCACCTGAGACACCTGGACCTGAGTAACAACAAGCTGCAGGGTTCAGGAGTGAAGCTGCTGTGTGGTTTTCTGGAGAGTCCACACTGTGGACTGGAGACTCTGAGGTCAGACTGAGAGACAGAAAGAAATGTTTCTTCACTCTTTGCTTTATGATCTGTGATGTTTATAGTGACTGAAGTTAATGAGAGCTGTGTTTGACTTTTAGTATCTGACTGTTTTTAAGCTGCATCCTGTTGGTTCAGGTGTTTGGAGTTTCCATTTTCCAAACTTGTACACTCTCAACCTTCTTCAGCTCTGAACAGATGATGAAACACTCAACGCTTTCAAGCAGGAACTTTGTCTCCTAAACTCACATCTTTTATTCTTTATTCAGGTTGAGTTTCTGCAGGTTGTCAGAGATCAGCTGTGCTTCTCTGGCCTCAGCTCTGAAGTCCAACCCCTCCCATCTGAGACACCTGGACCTGAGTGAAAACGACCTGCAGGATTCAGGAGTGAAGGATCTGTGTGGTTTTCTGCAGAGTCCAGACTGTGGACTGGAGACTCTGAGGTCAGACTCCATTGTTTACTTGTGTGCTGAGATGAATATGATGTGAAAGTTGTGCTTTATTCAGTATTTATTAGGTCAAATCTCCTTCAGAATTTCTAACATTCAAAGTGTGAAATGGTTGAAAGGAAGTAGTGAAAGTGCTGACTCTGATTTTCAAAGTGATTTTTTAAAGCTTTGAAAATGATTTGGATTCTGACTCTTACAGTCCACATTGACAGTGTCAGCAGTTTGACTGAGTTGAGCTTGTGTTATTCACAAAGTCTCATTGAGATCAGGATGTTTGACAAGAACTGATCTGTACAACACGTGTGAGCAGGTCTGAAGGCACAAGTGTTCATAGCTGCTCCCAATGGCCTCACTCACAGGCACAGTGAAAAGCCTGCTGTCACAGAGAGGACACGTCACCATGGTTTAAATACGGAGAGGACATTTTCACACAGTGTCTCCTGAAGACATTCATAGAGCTACACTCAGCTGCTGAGCTGAACAGGGACACAAATATTTGTGGATCCAATGAAAACAGAGCAGAGAGAGAAGTTCAAACCCTGGCTCCTCTCTCAGCTCCACACAGCCGACCAATCACTGAGCCCACTGGGTGTCAACGTCCCACTGTGTCTTTGTCACAGGGACACAAACTGTGGGACGCTGACAGCCACCAGGAAGGTGGGGCCAGGAATCCCAGAATGCAATGCTGGACCAGCAGATTCAAATGTGTGAGCAGAGAGTGTTGGATGAAGCTGAACTTGCTTTGGACCAAAGACACATGACTGGAATGTGATGAAATGTCTCATTCAACACACTGCACATGTGCTGAATGTCTGCAGCTTCTCAAACTCTCAACACAAACTTCAGTCACACTCAAAACATCAAAGGCTCAAACTATTATTTCACACAATATGAAAGATTTGATTTGAAACCTTAGTGAACACTTTGAAAACTTTCTTCCAAACTGTTAAACCTGAGTGTGAATGTGGGACTTTTTGAAGGAGATTTGAGCTCAGAGATTTGATGCTGATCCACACTGAGCATCTTGTTCAGCTTCATATTTCAAACTCATTGAATGAAGATTCAAAATCCAACACTTGCTAATTGACTCTTTACTTTGGAACAATTTCATCTTCACCTTCAGTTGACTTTTATATTTCTTCACATACAAAGCAAATATTCCACATTAAGACAGAAAGAAATGTTTCTTCACTCTTTGCTTTATGATCTGTGATGTTTATAGTGACTGAAGTTAATGAGAGCTGTGTTTGACTTTTAGTATCTGACTGTTTTTAAGCTGCATCCTGTTGGTTCAGGTGTTTGGAGTTTCCATTTTCCAAACTTGTACATTCTCAACCTTCTTCAGCTCTGAACAGATGATGAAACACTCAACGCTTTCAAGCAGGAACTTTGTCTCCTAAACTCACATCTTTTATTCTTTATTCAGGTTGAGTTGCTGCAGGTTGTCAGAGATCAGCTGTGCTTCTCTGGTCTCAGCTCTGAAGTCCAACCCCTCCCATCTGAGACACCTGGACCTGAGTGACAACGGGAACCTGCAGGATTCAGGCCTGAAGCATCTGTGTGGTTTTCTGCAGAGTCCAGACTGTGGACTGGAGACTCTGAGGTCAGACTCCATTGTTTACTTGTGTGCTGAGATGAATTTGTTGTGAAAGTTGTGCTTTATTCAGTATTTATTAGGTCAAATCTCTTTCAGAATTTCTAACATTCAAAGTGTGAAATGGTTGAAAGGAAGTTGTGAAAGTGCTGACTCTGATTTTCAAAGTGATTTTTAAAGCTTTGAAAATGATTTGGATTCTGACTCTTACAGTCCACATTGACAGTGTCAGCAGTTTGACTGAGTTGAGCTTGTGTTATTCACAAAGTCTCATTGAGATCAGGATGTTTGACAAGAACTGATCTGTACAACACGTGTGAGCAGGTCTGAAGGTACAAGTGTTCATAGCTGCTCCCAATGGCCTCACTCACAGGCACAGTGAAAAGCCTGCTGTCACAGAGAGGACACGTCACCATGGTTTAAATACGGAGAGGACATTTTCACACAGTGTCTCCTGAAGACATTCATAGAGCTACACTCAGCTGCTGAGCTGAACAGGGACACAAATATTTGTGGAACCAATGAAAACAGAGCAGAGAGAGAAGTTCAAACCCTGGCTCCTTTCTCAGCTCCACACAGCCGACCAATCACTGAGCCCACTGGGTGTCAACGTCCCACTGTGTCTTTGTCACAGGGACACAAACTGTGGGACACAGACCCCCCCTAAGCTGACAGCCACCAAGAAGGTGGGGCCAGGAATCCCAGAATGCAATGCTGGAACAGCAGATTCAAATGTGTGAGCAGAGAGTGTTGGATGAAGCTGAACTTGCTTTGGACCAAAGACACATGACTGGAATGTGATGAAATGTCTCATTCAACACACTGCACATGTGCTGAATGTCTGCAGCTTCTCAAACTCTCAACACAAACTTCAGTCACACTCAAAACATCAAAGGCTCAAACTATTATTTCACACAATATGAAAGATTTCATTTGAAACCTTAGTGAACACTTTGAAAACTTTCTTCCAAACTGTTAAACCTGAGTGTGAATGTGGGACTTTTTGAAGGAGATTTGAGCTCAGAGATTTGATGCTGATCCACACTGAGCATCTTGTTCAGCTTCATATTTCAAACTCATTGAATGAAGATTCAAAATCCAACACTTGCTAATTGACTCTTTACTTTGGAACAATTTCATCTTCACCTTCAGTTGACTTTTATATTTCTTCACATACAAAGCAAATATTCCACATTAAGACAGAAAGAAATGTTTCTTCACTCTTTGCTTTATGATCTGTGATGTTTATAGTGACTGAAGTTAATGAGAGCTGTGTTTGACTTTTAGTATCTGACTGTTTTTAAGCTGCATCCTGTTGGTTCAGGTGTTTGGAGTTTCCATTTTCCAAACTTGTACATTCTCAACCTTCTTCAGCTCTGAACAGATGATGAAACACTCAACGCTTTCAAGCAGGAACTTTGTCTCCTAAACTCACATCTTTTATTCTTTATTCAGGTTGAGTTCCTGCAGTTTGTCAGAGATCAGCTGTGCTTCTCTGGCCTCAGCTCTGAAGTCCAACCCCTCCCATCTGAGACACCTGGACCTGAGTTACAACAACGTGCAGGATTCAGGAGTGAAGGATCTGTGTGGTTTTCTGCAGAGTCCAGACTGTGGACTGGAGACTCTGAGGTCAGACTCCATTGTTTACTTGTGTGCTGAGATGAGTATGATGTGAAAGTTGTGCTGACAGTAAAGTGCAGACATCACACTGATATTATACTGATCCACACTGAGGATCTTCATGGTAAAGTCTGTATTCTTCTTCTGTGGTTTAGTCCACTGACTGTGGCAGAGCAATGTTGAGCTACAGATTTCAAAGCTTCATTTAACAAGAAAAAAGCTTCACTCTTTAAATCACATCCAAGTTTTTTCCACACTTACATCAACAAATATATATTCAGTATTTTCTTCTTCCAACACGACTAGAAAGTGATGAGACTAAAGTCAAAGTGACTCAGATATTCAGAGCAAACTCAGCATGTTTGTTAAATGTCGTCACCGTTACATGAAGTGAAAATCTTTTCCATTTTGTCTCAATCATTTGTTGACTTTCCTCCAAACTTCAGCCTGACATGTTTGTTCTCTGTCAAAACTTTAGGATCTTTAGTAGAATCTGAAACAAATGTCAACAACATGAGTTTGTATAGATGGAGCCACTGGTGGAGCTGGAAGAGTTTAAGAGCTGAAGTCACTATGTCTTTATTGAAGCAGCAGCATGTTGTCATTAATATTAATGAGAGCTGTGTTTGACTTTTAGTATCTGACTGTTTTTAAGCTGCATCCTGTTGGTTCAGGTGTTTGGAGTTTCCATTTTCCAAACTTGTACATTCTCAACCTTCTTCAGCTCTGAACAGATGATGAAACACTCAACGCTTTCAAGCAGGAACTTTGTCTCCTAAACTCACATCTTTTATTCTTTATTCAGTTTGAGTCGCTGCAGTTTGTCAGAGATCAGCTGTGCTTCTCTGGCCTCAGCTCTGAAGTCCAACCCCTCCCATCTGAGACACCTGGACCTGAATGAAAACGACCTGCAGGATTCAGGAGTGAAGGATCTGTGTGGTTTTCTGCAGAGTCCAGACTGTGGACTGGAGACTCTGAGGTCAGACTCCATTGTTTACTTGTGTGCTGAGATGAATATGATGTGAAAGTTGTGCTTTATTCAGTATTTATTAGGTCAAATCTCCTTCAGAATTTCTAACATTCAAAGTGTGAAATGGTTGAAAGGAAGTTGTGAAAGTGCTGACTCTGATTTTCAAAGTGATTTTTAAAGCTTTGAAAATGATTTGGATTCTGACTCTTACAGTCCACATTGACAGTGTCAGCAGTTTGACTGAGTTGAGCTTGTGTTATTCACAAAGTCTCAGTGAGATCAGGATGTTTGACAAGAACTGATCTGTACAACACGTGTGAGCAGGTCTGAAGGCACAAGTGTTCATAGCTGCTCCCAATGGCCTCACTCACAGGCACAGTGAAAAGCCTGCTGTCACAGAGAGGACACGTCACCATGGTTTAAATACGGAGAGGACATTTTCACACAGTGTCTCCTGAAGACATTCATAGAGCTACACTCAGCTGCTGAGCTGAACAGGGACACAAATATTTGTGGAACCAATGAAAACAGAGCAGAGAGAGAAGTTCAAACCCTGGCTCCTCTCTCAGCTCCACACAGCCGACCAATCACTGAGCCCACTGGGTGGCAACGTCCCACTGTGTCTTTGTCACAAGGACACAAACTGTGGGACACAGACCCCCCCTAAGCTGACAGCCACCAGGAAGGTGGGGCCAGGAATCCCAGAATGCAATGCTGGACCAGCAGATTCAAATGTGTGAGCAGAGAGTGTTGGATGAAGCTGAACTTGCTTTGGACCAAAGACACATGACTGGAATGTGATGAAATGTCTCATTCAACACACTGCACATGTGCTGAATGTCTGCAGCTTCTCAAACTCTCAACACAAACTTCAGTCACACTCAAAACATCAAAGGCTCAAACTATTATTTCACACAATATGAAAGATTTGATTTGAAACCTTAGTGAACACTTTGAAAACTTTCTTCCAAACTGTTAAACCTGAGTGTGAATGTGGGACTTTTTGAAGGAGATTTGAGCTCAGAGATTTGATGCTGATCCACACTGAGCATCTTGTTCAGCTTCATATTTCAAACTCATTGAATGAAGATTCAAAATCCAACACTTGCTAATTGACTCTTTACTTTGGAACAATTTCATCTTCACCTTCAGTTGACTTTTATATTTCTTCACATACAAAGCAAATATTCCACATTAAGACAGAAAGAAATGTTTCTTCACTCTTTGCTTTATGATCTGTGATGTTTATAGTGACTGAAGTTAATGAGAGCTGTGTTTGACTTTTAGTATCTGACTGTTTTTAAGCTGCATCCTGTTGGTTCAGGTGTTTGGAGTTTCCATTTTCCAAACTTGTACATTCTCAACCTTCTTCAGCTCTGAACAGATGATGAAACACTCAACGCTTTCAAGCAGGAACTTTGTCTCCTAAACTCACATCTTTTATTCTTTATTCAGGTTGATTCACTGCAGGTTGTCAGAGATCAGCTGTGCTTCTCTGGCCTCAGCTCTGAAGTCCAACCCCTCCCATCTGAGACACCTGGACCTGAGTGCAAACAACCTGCAGGATTCAGGAGTGAAGCATCTGTGTGGTTTTCTGCAGAGTCCAGACTGTGGACTGGAGACTCTGAGGTCAGTAGAGGGTTGGAGTCAGTCCATGCTGCTTTCAGCTGTATTGTACTAAACACAGTTCATATCAAAGCAAAGATCCAGTGTCTCCTGTAAACCTCCAACCTTCTCAGTGGCTGCTTTCCTCATTGAAGCTGTGAGAGGAGAACGGGGACAGGCCTCAGGATGGGACAGAAAGACAGAGACGCAGAGGACAGCTAACTGTCTGTTGTTGTTGTGTTCATGTCAACAGGAAATAAAGCTGGATCACAGCTGACAGCCTCACAGGATGTGTAGAGACAGTTGTCCTCATTGGTCCAACTGTCCTACCATCGTATCTAATCTGAGACTGTTTATTGTCTCATTTCAACAGTAAAGAATTGATGAGTTTGATCTTTGTCACAGCTCTGAGATCAGTCTGACTGCAGCCTGCAAATCACTGGCTCTGATTTCAGAGAAGCATCATGACATGTTGTCAGCATGTGGTCTGATACAGAGCAGAACCTCTGCTGAAGTCCAGTGATCACATCTGTATATCTGTCCATCTGTCAGATACTTTCAGTGACAGCCTCCATGTTTATTTGTCAGCTGATATTTCAGAAGCAGATCAGATGTTCATCAACACACAGACTCTTTCTTTAAATGGAACATGAGTTGACATGTAACAGCAGTGAATCCATCACTAAACTGTTTGTGCAGTAATGAAGCTTCATGACTCAGCAGTTTATTTCCACTGTGGACTTGAGTGAAATGTTCAGAGTAAACAGACTTGATGCTAAAAGTCTCTGCAGGTGTGTGAGCTTCCAGCTCAGTGTCTTCACTCCAATACGTTAACATGAGAGCTGAGAGGAAGCTGCTACACTACACAGCTGCTCCACTTCTGCTCTGAACAGGACTGAAGTCCCTGCTGCTCTTTATACTGGATGTGCTGCATCAGTGACTGACAGCTGATGAAGTGAGTCTCTGTAAACACTGATTTATCTCCTCTGTTGTCTGTCTTCTTCTCTCAACAGATGGAGGCTGGGATCTTTCTAAAGGAGAGAGTGAAGAGGACGGTGTGTGTGCTGAGAGAGGACGAGCTGTGTCCTGATGATCCAGAGAGGTTGAAGCAGCAGCAGCTTGTGTGTAGAGAGGCTCTGATTGGTCCATGTTACTGGGAGGTAGAGTGGAGAGGAGAGCTTCATCCAGCAGTGACTGACAGAGGAACCAGAAGAAGTGGAGAAGACTCTCAGTGCTGCAGTCTGAACTGCTCTGAGAACAGCTCCACTGTCAAGTCCACCATCATCCCTGTGTGTTCCTCTGGATCTGAAAGAGAATCATCAGTGTATCTGGACTGCTCTGCTGCTGCTCTGTCCTTCTACACAGTCTCTGCAGACACACTGAGACTCCTCCACCTCCTCCACCCTCCACCTGGACTTTGTCTTTTTTTATTCATTCACAGATGCTGAACCCAAAGTGATAAATCAGATTAATCAGCTCCATCATGTGGTGTGATGGAGAATTGCAGCTAATTTCCACATTATTTTTTTCTGTCTTGCAGATCTTGGAGGTTCATAGTTATGCAGTAAGTTGAGGCATCATTATGTGTCTGCTGTACAAAGTACACAAGACATATATTATTATTCACCATACTTCTTATTCTTTAGTCCTGATGAACGTTCTAATTAAATATGTTTCAGTCTCTTTACCTTGCTCTGACTGACAGGCATTATGTTGGACCTGTGTCACCTGTGTGATGAACAAATGCCATGTAAACTGTCTTTTACATTACTGTTAGCAGCTGATGTTACTTAAGTGAAAGTCTGTAGCATTGTCAGCAAAATGTTCTTTAATTATCAAAGTAAAAGTAGGTAATGTGAAGGCAGCATTTAAATATTTTATTCAGCTGCATAGAACTATTTTTACTCATTTTATAAACTGCAAGGTTTTGTATAAATGTTAATACTTCGTTTGTATATATCTTAATTTACTTGTAAAATACATATCAAAAGTCCTTGCGACTCAAATGTCTTCACAACAACAGTTAGCTGTTGAAAATGTCTTCATTTATTTATGGATTTTATTCTGAACACTGGGACACTATGTTGTTGAAACTAACAGAGAGAAGTCACATCCGTCCCAGAATGATTTTAGATCCCAGTGCTTCCACTTTGACTTCCTAGTATCATGTTGTTGAACGCGACAGACTTCACTCACCTATACTGATATGATATGATATGCATCAGTGTTGGAAAGAAAGAGCTGCAGGTTAATGTGATAGAAACACATGTTTTTCTGTATGGTCCAGTCATTATTTGCATCTGTCACTGTAGCTTTTTTAGACCCATGGTGATAACTGACTTTTGTATGAATAAATCTGAAATAATGAGCTTACAGTGGGTATGGAAAGTATTCAGACCCCCTTAGATTTTTCACTCTTTGTTGCCATTAGCTCAAAAGCGTGCTTCTGCTAAATACTGAGCAAAGGGTCTGAACACTTATGGCCGTGTGACATTTCAGTTTTTCTTTTTTAATAAATCTGCAAAAATTTCCACAATTTTGTGTTTCTCTGTCAATATGGGGGCCTGTGTGTACATTAATGAGGGAAAAAATGAACTTTGATGACCATGCTAATGATTTTAGCAAATGGGAACACTTTCCGTACCCACTGTATGTTTTTATTGTCCTTGTTTCAGATCAGTGAGGCACTAAAGAGTGACTTCCAGGTGTTGGCTTTTAACACTGAGGAAGCAAAAATGAAGGTTTCCAAGAAAAGATGAGAGAGAACGACTGAAACAGGAAAACAGAGTGGGTATTAACTGCAAGTCTCTGAAACTAATAGAACTATTTTCAATCATTTAAACCCACTGAGATTTAAAATCCCTTCTTTTTTTTTTTTAGCAAGCAGAGCAATAAAGTGAACAATACAGGAAGTTACAGATGGACGGGTTGTTTGTAACAAAAATAAACATACAATGTATATATGGGATATTGAATAGATTTAGGAGGCTGAGGCAAGGCAAAGTCCGTTGCAGGTAGAAGGTAATGGGTGGAATGCTTGATGGAGGGGGGGGAGCAGGTGTCCGGGAATGATTATCCTGGCAGTGGAGAATGGACAGGTGATCCTACAGGAACAGAGGGAGGACAAGATGAGTACAAGAATTACGACGGGAATCCAAAACACAGGTAAGTAACTTAGTAAGTGTTTCAGAGCCAACGTGTCTACCGTAGACGTGGTCAGACGAACTGGCGACGACAGGACTGAGGAGCCAGCTTAAATCATGAGTGGAAGATAGAAGGCTGATGATGGACTCAGAACAGCTGTGTCAATTACTGGTTGAGAACGTGACGTCCCCACACTCAATCCTGGCAAGAGAGCCACACACACACACACACACCACCACCGACCAAACAGACAAACGAGGACAAACAATACACACAAGGCAGGGGACATACAGGATACAAAAGGAAGGAGGAGGGAAACCTGAACTAGCCCTGAACAGAAAGGTGACAAATAAAAAATTCAGACTATGCTGTGTTAAAAAATGAGCCTTGTGTCCATATAGTACAAGAAAAAGAGACAAACTGGAAACGTTCAAGGCTGAACTGCCAACCAGGCCAAGCAGGCCGCCCTATAGGTCCTCAGACCCTGAAACCCCCTTGTTTTGAAATGTGTGTCTCAGTTTTATAAATATCAAATGAAATGATGAGAGAGAGCCTCTCTATCATCTCTCTCTTTTTTGTAATGATCTTAAACTAACACACATCAAACCTGAGGCTTTGTAGTTTTCCATCATAAGATCACTAGTTGGTGTAGGACATATAGAGTGAGGTAAAGAGGACTCAGGTGGGGCCACACATCATTTTTGCCCCCACTGCCCAGAGTGACTTTATCCAGCCATGATCTCCCTTGATCTTCTTTGCAGGATAAACTTACCAGGAACATCACAGCCTCAGGTATTTAGTTTTTTAGTCAGGGTTACAGTCACTGTGCATGGTAAAGCCTTTAATGTGCCTCTGCATGAGCTGCTATGGTTGCTGTAAATTCACACAGAGTAATGGAACAAAAGTATCCTCCACAATCTGTTGTGTTACAGAAGCTCAGCATCATTTTATTGAACAAAGTCAAATCCATTGTTTTCTTTATACAAAGTTCCACACCACTTTTTTCTTTCCTTCATGTTTTAGTGCAAATCAATAGCGTTAGATGCAAAGCAAAACATCATTCAACCCCAATCAAAGCATAATATTCATTTCTTTTATTGAATTAAATGTAACCTTCAGACAGAAGTAACCCTGCCCAGCTGTCAACCTGCTTTTAAAGCAAACACATTCAGTGTTAGCTTGTTTAAGCTTCTTAGGGAAAAATCAGATCTTGCATATTACACAGGTTTGCATTCATCCTCCACCTTCAGTAACTTGCTGCTTTTAAAGATACAGTAGTTTCCACTTTGAGCCGGACATTTTTCTGCAGATGAACCTACATTCATTATTTTATTGGCCAGTGTATAAGTGATGACTTTTCATGTTCTTGTTGTTTCTGTACTGTCAAGTTTTAATGTGATATTACAGCAATGAATAAAGAAATAAGCAGATAAATTAGGAAAGGAAAGAGAAAAAAAAGGGACATTTCCACACAGAGTAGAAAAATGTTTTTCTAATGAAGGGAAACATCAGTGAGCTCAGCAGGTTGAAGGGAGTAACACATTTATTGAGTGTTGAGTCAAAAATATGAGTTAAGCAGAGCCCCATCCTAAACTCTGTGTTAATGCTTCCAGATGTGTGATCTGCCTTCTCACCTCTGTGACCACAGCTACTGGAGGAGAGAGTCCACCAGGAGCCAGATGAGCACCGGCACCAACAGGGTGAGACTCCTTTCTTTTACTGTCTGGGCAAAAATATGGATCCTGTTAGATTTGTTATGAGCTTGTGCTGATTTGAAATAATCAGATTTTGAAGATTATCTTTAGTTTGATTTAGTGCTTTAATACCTAATGTTTTTAAATGAGTGTAATTGTCATTAACCTCAGTGATTCCACTGGTTACATATTATAAAATGTTCATGTAAGATTGAAGGGAAACCAACACTCACGAGCACATGTGGCATAAAACTGTAAATAGTTTTATGATTAGTTGAAAAATACAAAATAATTATTAATCATCAACCCATCAAGTTCTACACTGATACAATCACACAGTTATGACCCTCAAGAAAAGACAAAGACGTTGTGTAGACAATGGACTTGTTTTGCTGTTGTACATTATTTTCCTTTTGATTTTAAATTTGTTTCTAGTTTGACTTTAATTCTGAACAAATGGTCACTACTGAAGCTGAACTGTGAGGGATTCATGGAAAAAATGTGATTTTTCCTTTATTACTATACATGAAAGAGTTTATTTGCATTTAGTTTGAAGGGAGTCAGTGGAGATATTAGATAGTAAAACGTTACAGACTGGCGATGCCTCCCACCTCCAGGATTGACATCCTGTCAGTTTAACTTGGTCCTGTCCAGTGTTGCCATGGCTGCCAGTCACATCATATCCCCAAGTTGCTGAGATGTGGTTCTGCCTGTAAAGTCCTGATGTGGGCCTCTGTCCCTCTGCTGGGAGCAGCAGAAACACCTGTCTTCAGTTTCTCTGGTTGTCCTGCAGACAGCCGTCCCACTGATTGTTTGTCCTCCTGCAGGTCTTCATGTGCTGCCCGGATGATGCTGAACGGTTGTGCTGAGAGTGTTTGGTTGGGCCTCGGTCGGTGCTTTATGCTAAGTGAACAGTAAGTTTGATGAGTGGCTGCTGTTCAGAGACCAGTGGGAGTGGTTGTATGTTGATGAAAGCTGTGGATGGTGGAAGTGTGGAGTGGAGGTGTGTGCTGGAGTGTTACGTGTGTGATTTCCTTGGCTGTTGCTGTGAATGGGGGCTTTGTGGAGTGGGCTGTAGCAGCTCATTGTTTGGCCGAGGTGGTAAACCTCACTCGGTCTCATCTGGTGATCGAGCGAGTCAGTGTTTGTCGTCCTGAGCAGCATCCACACTCGTTAAATATGTGGCGTTTGCTGTGTGTAACAACACCTCTGCTCTGTTTCCTCAGAGCTTCGTGTTGAATCCACTGATGTTACAGCAGCAGTCTGAGAGGACTTTAAGTCAACTAGTTTGACCTGGACCTTGACTTTCTCGCTGTGTCCATCTCTGTAACAGGCTGCTGTATGCAGGAGGAGACAGAGGGAGCAGGAGACCAGCTCTAGAGCCCTCAGCAAGAAGACGCCATGAGACTCCTGCTGTCCTGTTGGACCCAGCCCTCCACCTCTGCTCCACAGACCATACCAGACAGTGTCCCGCAGGACGTCAGTGCTCTAAATGTATAGACAAGTGTTGGTTTTCACCTGCCTCCTGTCTTTGTGTTGGTCAGAAGCATTTTATCCTGGCTCAGTGGTCACCACACACATTTGTCCCACTTCGCTGCAGCAGTCTAAAGGGTGTAGCTGATGCAGTCTGACCTTCCTTCTCCTCCACTCTCTGTCTCTGTAAAATGATCCAGTCCAGAGTCCTCCCACAGCCTGTGGCCCACGTTCAGCAGGATGACATCATGCACTTGTCCCTCTGGCCCATCCCCCAGCCTGGTGCTCACTGTCCCTCTGCTTTTGATGCACTGGAGTTTCTCTCTTTTAGTATTTAAAAGTAATGTTTTTTTTCCAACTCCTTCTTTCAAACTTTCATTTTCTTCTACACTTTCCTAAAAAAAAAAGTGTATATGTTTATTGCATGTTAGTACATAGATGTAGTAGTAAGTTATGACTTTTTACTCTTTCTACTGTTTAGATAAGTTTCTAGTCTGTTTAGTGTGTAAGATACATTTTAACTCTTAATTGTATTTAATAACGCTTAATAAAAAAAGTCATGGTAAGTATTTACCCTGACTCTTTTTCCAAGTCCTTCCTTCAAACTTTGATTTTCTTCTAAAGTCAAAAAAAAAAAAAAAAGGAAAAATGAATTAGCATTTAGCTGGTTGAAATACTTTGCTAAATACTTTGGGACTTATGTACTAAGATGCACAAAACCTGTATAAGTCCCAAAGTATTTAGAAAAGTATTTCAACCATTGAAAACATTTCTAAATGTTATAATTCTGTCGATTGAGACCAAACTGACTTCCATGACAGAGGTAAAAGGCAGTTCATATGTCAGTATACATCTATGTGTATAATAGAGCGTAGAATACTGTAGAAGAGAACGCAGAAGAGAACGCTGTAGAATAGAACGTAGAACAGAATTCTGTAGAATAGAACGTAGAACACTGTAAAATATAACTTAGAAGGGAATACTTTATAATAGAGTGTAGAATACTGTAGAAGAGAACGCAGAACACAATACTGTAGAACAGAACATAAAACAGGATACTGTAGAATAGAGCGTAGAACGGAATACTGTAGAATAGAACGCAGAACAGAATACTGTAAAATAGAACGTAGAACGGAATGCTGTAGAAGAGAACGTAGAACAGAATGCTGTAGAAGAGAACACAGAACAGAATGTTGTAGAACAGAACGTAGGACAGAATGCTGTAGAACAGAACGTAGAACAGAATGCTGTAGAATGGAACGTAAAACAGAATGCTGTAGAATAGAACATAGAATGGAATGCTGTGGAATAGAACGTAAAACAGAATGCTGTGGAATAGAACGTAGAACAGAATACTATAGAATAGAACGCAATACAGAATACTGCAGAATAGAACGTAGAATGGAATGCTGTAGAAGAGAACGTAGAACAGAATGCTGTAGAAGAGAACACAGAACAGAATGTTATAGAACAGAACGTAGAACAGAATGCTGTAGAACAGAACGTAGAACAGAATGCTGTAGAATGGAACGTAAAACAGAATGCTGTAGAATAGAACACAGAACAGAATAGAAAAGAACGCAGAACAGAATGCTGTAGAATAGAACATAGAACGGAATGCTGTAGAAGAGAACGTAGAACGGAATGCTGTAGAATAGAACGTAGAACGGAATGCTGTAGAAGAGAACACAGATCAGAATGCTATAGAATAGAACGCAGAATACTGTGAAATAGAACTTAGAAGAGAATACTGTATAATAGAACGTAGAACAGAATTCTGTAGAATAGAACGTAGAACACTGTAAAATATAACTTAGAAGGGAATACTGTATAATAGAATGTAGAATACTGTAGAAGAGAACGTAGAACATAATACTGTAGAACAGAACGTAGAACGGAATGCTGTAGAATAGAACGTAGAACGGAATGCTGTAGAAGAGAACGTAGAACAGAATGCTGTAGAATAGAATGTAGAACGGAATGCTGTAGAAGAGAATGTAGAACAGTGTGGTGACGGGGTCTTGGGTGTTTTGTTAAATACTTGCTTATGCTATACCTATCTATACTTTGTTTCACTGTGTGCACTGAAATATGGGGATTTACGGGGATTTACAGGGTGTTTACCTGATAGACACCAGCTGTTTTGTGTATCACTCTTTGTCTAGCACTGCTGAACCTTGACGGAGCTATTATTAAAGCATGTAGGAGTAAAACTGAGATAAGATTGACTTGGACAGTTTTTAAAAATAAATAATGAAACTTCCTGATACCATTAGATAACAACATATGCCCAAGGTACATCCGATGGGAGGAGCCTATAACTCATCCAAGGAGAAAAAGACACCATTGTAACTCAGACCTGTCAAGTACCTTAAAAATAAGATTTAGTGAGGAAGTGGTTGACACTGATAAAAACTGGCTAATATTAATTACAGAAATGGGAAGGGACATGCCCAAACATGTCAAAAACACACCCAGACATGTCCCTGAGAACAGGTGCAACCCAACATATAAATATGATGTACATTTGACTAAGTTTCAGTTGTTCCTGCAGGACTGCTCATGCTCTTGAACTCTGTATTGAGGAATAAAGCATCCTGGACTCAACTTATCTGATCTCCAGCCTTTGATTGACTCTGTGCATTTACTCTGACTAAAGATCTGAAAAACTTAGAATTCTACAGGAGACAAAAGAGTACAAGAAGAAGGTGTGGGGCCTCAGCTGGGCCTGAGCTCTGCTTCAACTGGCCATTGACAGGGTTCAGCCACCCAGCCTGCAGAAAAATCCACATCAACGGAATGCTGTAGAATAGAACGTAGAAAGGAATGCTGTAGAAGAGAACACAGAACGTAATGCTATAGAATAGAACACAGAACAGAATACTGTAGAATAGAATGTAGAACGGAATGCTGTAGAAGAGAACGTAGAACGGAATGCTGTAGAACAGAACGTAGAACGGAATACTGTAGAATAGAACGCAGAACGGAATGCTGTAGAACAGAACGTAGAACGGAATACTGTAGAATAGAACGCAGAACAGAATACTGTAGAACAGAACGCAGAACGGAATGCTGTAGAATAGAACGTAAAACTGAATGCTGTAAAATAGAACGTAAAACGGAATGCTGTAGAATAGAACGTAGAACACTGTAAAACATAACTTAGAAGGGAATACTGTAGAATAGAATGTAGAATACTGTAGAAGAGAACGTAGAACATAATACTGTAGGGAGAGAATGTAGAACAGAATACTGTAGAAGAGAACGTAGAACAGAATACTGTAGAACAGAACGTAGAATGGAATGCTGTAGAACAGAACGTAGAACGGAATGCTGTAGAAAAGAACGTAGAACGGAATGCTGTAGAAAAGAACGTAGAATGGAATGCTGTAAAATAGAACGTAAAACGGAATGCTGTAGAATAGAACGTAGAACACTGTAAAACATAACTTAGAAGGGAATACTGTAGAATAGAATGTAGAATACTGTAGAAGAGAACGTAGAACATAATACTGTAGGGAGAGAATGTAGAACAGAATACTGTAGAAGAGAACGTAGAACAGAATACTGTAGAACAGAACGTAGAATGGAATGCTGTAGAACAGAACGTAGAACGGAATGCTGTAGAAAAGAACGTAGAACGGAATGCTGTAGAAAAGAACGTAGAATGGAATGCTGTAGAATAGAATGTAGAACAGAATGCAGAACAGAATGCTGTAGAAGAGAACGTAGAACGGAATGCTGTAGAACAGAACGTAGAACAGAATGCTGTAGAACAGAACGCAGAACAGAATACTGTATAATAGAATGCAGAACGGAATGCTGTAGAACAGAATGTAGAACGGAATGCTGTAGAATAGAACGTAAAACAGAATGCTGTAGAATAGAACGCAGAACTGAATGCTGTAGAATAGAACATAGAACGGAATGCTGTAGAATAGAACGTAGAATGGAATGCTGTAGAAGAGAACGTAGAACGGAATACTGTAGAATAGAACGCAGAACAGAATTCTGTAGAATAGAACGTAGAACGGAATGCTGTAGAATAGAACGTAGAACGGAATGCTGTAGAAGAGAAGACAGATCAGAATTCTGTAGAGTAGAACGTAGAACAATGTAAAATATAACTTAGGAGGGAATACTGTATATTCTTTACAGAGAATTAGAGTTTTCTCTCTCTTTCTCTGTAAGGCGCTGTATAATTAATGAATAAATTGAATTGAATTGAATTGAATTGATGGTAATAAAATAAGAGTTAGAATGATATCCTCCATCATCTCTGACCTTCATTTTCATACAGTAGATAAGATAAGATAAGATAAGATAAGATAAACCTTTAATTGTCCCACAATGGGGAAATTGCACTGTTACAGCAGCAAAGAGCAGATGCAATAGGGTACAGGCACTCAGAATATACAGAATATACAGATAATACAGATAGAATATAAAGGTTCCAAGAAAAACAATACTTATTAGAGGAAACAATAATAATAAATACTATAAACAGTATGACCAAAGTGACCATGTGCACTGTTTGAACAGTAAGAGAAATAAAAAGAAGAAAGGCTGCACATAGAGCACCAATTTTAAGTCCAGGAGTGAGTATGTGTGTGTTTTGTGTGCATGTGGTTTGCTCAGCACAGTTGGTTGTAGTTCTTTAAGTGGAAGAAGAAAATATCTTCTTGAATCCACATCAGCAACTTGCCATTGAGGAAATATCCAAATTACAAGTAGGCACGTTACAGGCCATGAATGAAGCAAAGTGGTAAATTCAGCTCCAAAAGTCACAATTGGAAGAATCCAGATGGCTCAAATTACAAAGTGTGGATACATTACAGATAGCTGTTACTGTAGTATGACTGAGGTGTACCATGTTGGAAATAAAACTCTTTATACTGTATACAGACAGTATTAGATAACAGTATTAGTAACAATCAGTGTGGAATTCAGCCCAGCACAGAGTACCATTGTGCCTTCAAGGAAACTTTGCCGGAAAGTTTTCAGAAAGACGGAAAAAAGAAGCAAAGAAGGAAAGAAAGAAAAGAAAACATAAGCTCAACAAAATATACATTTTACATACCCTGGCAAAATGTGTGAAATATTGTCTATTTTTCAGAAAATGTGTTTGATCATGCAAAAGCTTTTCTTTCATTCAGAGTTAGTGGTCAGGCAAAGTTATTTATTATCACATTATTATATTTGCTCTTTTTAAATCATAGAAAAACCCAAATGGCCCTGATCAAAAGTATACATACCCTTGAAGTTTTGGCCTGATACTATGCACACAAGTTGACACAAACTGCTTTAAATGGCTTTTAAGGGTCACTGTCCACACCTGTCACCTGTTTGGCTGTAATTAGTGTGTGTGTGTGTATAAAAAGTCAGTGAGTCTATGGGCTCCTGACAGACGCCTGCACATTTCATCTAGTGCTGCACTGACTTTGCTGGATTCTGAACCATGGGGAAAGCAAAAGAACTATGAAAAGACCTACAAGAGAAGGTATTTGAACTTTAGAAAGCAGGAAAAGGATAGAAAAACATATCCAAACTTTTGACAGTGCCAATCAGTAGTGTTCAAACTCTGATGAAGAAGTGAAAAATATGAGCTTCTGTTGATACCAAGCTACGCTCAGGTAGAGCAAGAAAAACTTCAGCCACAAGTGGCAGGAAAATTGAGGATGCAAAGAAAAAAGCCAGAAATAACTTGAGCTGACATATAGGCTTCTCTACAGAAAAGTGCTGTGGCTGTTTGAAGATGCACAGTGGAGGTGGAAAGCGAATGTTTGGGCAAGATAATGCCCCTTGCCACGCATCCAGGTCAAGTAGAACTTGGCTGCAGGAGCACAATATCCAGGTCTTAGAGTGGCCAGCTCAATCCCTGGACATGAGCCCCATTGAAAATCTTTGCTGGATTATCAAAAGGTCTGTTTTAAGCAAAGACTTTGGAACAATTAAAAACAGTAATTGAAGAAGAATGGGAGAAGATTACCCCTCAACAGTGTGAAAGGCTGGAGAACATGCCAGCCAGGATTAAAGCGTTACTGCGTGCTAATGGCAGGAGTACTAAATATGAATTCTGTTATGTGATGCTTTATCTTTTGTTCAGTTTTGAAGACATTCTTTCCTATTTATTAACTTTGATACCGACAATGTTGAGAACTGACATACTGACACCATGAAGAATTTACTTTTCCTAATTTTTTGTCTTGATAACAATAAACAAAAGAAATGACTTTGTTTGTGTCTGTCTGATGCAGCCACACCTTGTGAAATCCTAAAAAGATTTTTCTGCAAATATTGCATGATAATATTTGAGATTGTGTAAAATTTGAAGGGTGTCCCAAAACTTTTTTCCACTACTGTATATATATATATATATATATATATATATATATATATATATATATATATATATATATATATATATATATATATATATATATATATATATATATATATATATAATGTGCTTATTGAATTGATGAATTTGCTACTTTCTTCTATACACCCCTCTGGTGATATTGACAGTACAATTGCTGTACTGCAGAGAGGAGTATCTATCTATCTATGCTATATGTGTAAGAAAAGATCTTTGACTCATAGTGAGGAAACAGTTTATGGCCTAGTTTAGTCACCTTGAACCTGATGACACTCGACGGTAGCACAAGACTCTGACACAGAAAAGCTAATCTAAGTGATGATATGAAGCCTTGTGAGGTATGAAAGGATTTGTAAGACTGTGTCAGAAACAGGTTGATGCTCTGAGCTTAGAACAGAGTGTACTGCCATCTTGTGCTGAAATAAATGTCCTGCTAATAAGCTGGGACTTGACAAGTGCCACACAAAGGATCCCTGGTTTGAGTGTTTACCCCACAGTCACTGAGGCGTGGACGTCACTGGCTGTAGTCATGCCAAGGTTGTCTAAGGCGTGTGGCCAGTGGCTCTCACTGCAGGAGGAGCTGCTGGAACTGGGCTGGCAGTTTGATCCTCAGCTCCTCCTGTTCACATGCAGAAGCGGCAAGCAATGCCTTCAGTGTGTGTGTGTGTGTGTGTGTGAGTGTGAGTGTGTATTTGAATGGGTAAACAAGAGCCAAATATAAAGCCCTTTGGATATAAGCACTATGTAAATGACAGGCAACATATAGAATAGCAAATAATGTGAGTAGCAGACAGTCTAAAATAGTGTATTAGCAATTTACTGTACATGCCAATGAAAATCAGTGCAGGTGTAAAGATACAAGTTGATGCAGTGAAATTTCCATCTTTGCTTTAAGGTTATTGTGATGACAGTGTGTGGTTTTATGATGCTATAAATCATTGATAAAATATTATCAGACACTGAGATTGTAAATGAGCGACAAGCCACAATTTAGTAAATACATTTTATTGATGTCATATTTAAATGGAGACATGAGACTAATCTATACCAGTGTGAGAATCTGGACCTTGAGTGAGAAATAAAGAGACGATACAAAAGGAGGGGAATGGCAAAAGTGAGTGAAAAGCTTCACAGCAACATTCAGCTGGGGTCTGTTTTGTCCGTCGCATTCACCGTTGTGAACACACGTGGACGTTTTATCACCTGTATCACAGTAAGTGTGAAAATGGAGCAGAACAAAAGAGGGAGAAACTGCAGCAAATAACCATGAGCTGCCTATCTTTAGGTTCTCGTAGTGTTTGATGGTTCTGCAGTGGTTGATCTCAGCTTCTTTGGTTCCGCTGAAGAATGGATTACATACTGTACAGAAGAAAGCGGTCTTTGGGTCTAAGAACTCCATACCTGAGGACACATACCCACACACACACACACACACAAGAGTGACTGTGGAAATACACATGTAGAGAAAACAGTGATGAAGAGTCACAGTCAATAATACTGTCATACCAACTGGATCGCTGGGGTCAAAAGGGGGGAGGGAGTAGTCCATGCTCATGGGTGTTTTCATCTGTAATGTCTTCTTCATACTCTCCTCTTCTCCGTTTGTTTGGTCTTTGGACGTCTGTTGCTTTCCTAGAAGAGACAGGGACTGCTTTAAAGTCCAATCTAGGACATACACAGAGATAAAAAGACTTTGTTGGCTTTGCTCAACAAAGCAGATAAGCTAATAATTTAGCATTTTCCAAATGGACTTCATGTGTCTTCATCTTGGTGCTGTTATTAAACACCTGCAATGACTTATGGCAAGTACCTGCCCCAAGGACAACGTCCCATCATCAAGCCTGATTCTCTACCCACTGAGGAACTGCTGCCACTCACAGTTCTACTTCAAAGAAAATCAAAGCGTACCTGTCTCTGCAGCTGGAGCTCCCGTCTCTTTGTCCTCCTGGTCCTGCATCTTCTCCTGTCCTTCTGTTTTGTCCAACACCAGCACCGTCTCCTCCTCCTTGGCCTGGCTGTGACTGAGAGGACTCTCCTCTTTCTTATCGTCCTCACTCTCTGCGGTCACTGCTCCTATGGCTGGGCTGTTTGAGGAGGAGTCTGCAGGGGCAGCTTCAGGTGGGTTACCTGATGCCGCAGGGGCAGGCACGTACAGGTGTTGGACCTCTGGGGTGGAGTCCAGGGTGGGCAGTGGTGTGATTTCTAAACATAAAGACAGATTTCAGGCCAAATTTACAATTTGAAACCAAAAAAATAAAAATATCTAGGAAAGACTGTGTTTCCTTGTGTTGATGGTAGAAGTGAAATCAGTGTGAGGCTGTACCGGTCTCAGGTGTTTGGCTGAGAGAGGACTCAGCCTGTGGAGCTGGTAAGGTGGATGCTGCAGCGGTGAGGACCGGACCGGGTGTTAAACCTGACGACCTGTCTGAGGAGTCAGCTGTTGGTGCTCTCACGGGTTCGGACTCTGATACTTGTTGATCAGACTTGTTTGTGGGGTGGATGGCAGAGCAGTCATGTGTGAAGAGGGTGAAGAGGACAGGGGTGAGGACATAACCTTGCGGCGTGCCAGTGTTGAGGATCAGTGGGGCAGATGTAGACTCTTCTATCCTCACCACCTGGGGCCTGTTGGTGAGGAAGTCACTGATCCAGGAGCAGAGCAGTGTTGACAAACTCAGGTTGTGGAGCTTCAGGGCCAGCATGTCCGGGGGAACAGTGTTAAAGGCTGAGCTGAAGTCCACAAATAGCATCCTAACATAGGTGTTAGGATGTTGCAGGTGTGTCAGGGCCGTGTCAAGTGCTAACGAGATTGCATCCTCCGTAGAACGGTTCTCCCTGTAGGCAAACTGGAGGCTGTCCAGGCCAGCAGGGATGGCGTCCTTGATGTACTTTAGGAGGATCCTCTCCAAGCACTTCATGAGGACTGGAGTCAGAGCGACAGGTCGGTAATCATTGAGACAGGTGATGGTTGCTTTCTTGGGCACAGGCACAATGATGGAGGACTTCAGGCATACAGGGACCATGGAAAGCTGCATGGACAGGTTGAAAATGTCCAGAAAAACTCCTGCCAGTTGCTCAGTGCATGACTTCAGGGTACGACCTCACACCTTGTCTGGACCTGCAGCCTTGTTGGTGTTGATCCTTCTCATGGCGGAGGTCACTTGGTGCAGCTGCAGGACGAGAAGCTGATGCTGCACCTCTGGCTGAGGAAGATGTAGCTGTTTAAGGTGTCAGGCAGAGTGGGATCATGGCCAACCTGCTGGTCGCTGCTCAAGGTTCACTAACAACTAGAAATGCTGCACTAAGCACAAGATGAAGGAAGCAAGCACACAAAAGGAAGATATTTAATATAGAAGATTAGAGCAGAGGAGGAGAAAAAGATGATGAGTGTCCTGTAAAGGATGTGGGTGAATGATGAGAGGCCTTACCGGTGTGCTGAGGCCAATACGCTGTTTGACATGGATTATCTTCAGCTCACAGTCTTTAATCTTGGTGGGGATGAAGGAGTGGACTTTCACTATCTCTTGAGCAATCTCCGTGTCTGCCACTGACACAAGCATCTAACATACAAAACCTAACATACGGTGCTGTAGGAAGATGAACTTTGTAACAGGTCAACAATCCAGAAACTAGTATCTATGGACAGACTGAGTGTGTAGACTGTCCACAAAGCAGTCCCACTGAGCCTGTGATAGTAGTTTAAGCTATGACAGAAGCAGCTTGCATGGCTACATGTATTACTGGTGTCCAGGTGTTTTCTCCTCTCCTCCTGGTGTGATCACACCAACCTTTCCCATTTGTTTTGCCAGGATGAGGTCCGAGGGCATGTCAAAGGGCTGGATCAGCTTGATGATGTCACTCTCTGAGCAGCTGCTCTCAGGAAGTCCTGTGATCAGCACCATGCCTTTCTGTAGGAGACATTACAGAACAAGTGAATTTAACAGACATTTAGCTGAACTCAGGTTTTCCTTTTTAATACATTTCCAAACATAAAATTCTGTTTTCAGACTGATGAGGGGGAAAATGACCTGAAAGGATTTTAGTATCAGGCTGAAACACAAGAAAATGTGATGGAAGTGAAGGAAACTGTACCTCATCAGACGTCTTGTGTTCAGCCTCAGCTCCTGCAGTGGGGAGTAGGAGGGGAAGATGCTACACTCAGTATGTTTTCATACACATCACAACTACAAGCCAGCAAATGCAAGACATCACAAACCAGACTACATGTGACTAAGCTACACTTTATTCCATGTGATCAGGTATAGTTAACAGACTGTGATTTTAACTAGATATACTGAGTATTTGTTGACAGTGATAGATGTGGATATATTAGCACTGACTGTCTGCAGACTAGCAGTGGCGATTTTTTGTTGTCCTACCTGAGTCTTCCCCGGCAGGACCCTTCTCCTGTCCTGGGGGGTTTCCAGGTTTGAAATGGGCAGGTTGAGTGAACAACATATGGGGTTAAAGGGGAAGAACAGTGATGATAACTGTGGCAGACCTGTTGTTGGCATCAGGAGACTGCACTCCTTCAGGTTTCTAAAGGAAATCAAACAGAAATAAGACTTCAAACATCAAAAAATAATAAAAAACAAAAAGGAATTGAAACTAATTTTGTGTATGAGATGGTTTCTGAATCAACAATTGCATTTAGACAGAAAACAAACTCCACTCAGCATTTTTGTGGAAGCTTTATGTTTTCTATGATTGAAAGGGTTTAAAGTGAACATGCCTTCAGTGCCACATGTGTGTGTTTTCCACATGGTACCTTGGCTGTTGAAGCAGTGATTTTCTGGTCTCTGATGGAGAGATTTGTGGAGTTAGCCAGTGTCTGAGCGTCTTCAGCCTTCACCATGCATACAGATGCCTGCAGCAAGGGAGGGAGACAAAGTGATGACGTGGGACAGACAGAAACCACGATGACGTTGTGCAAAGTAGAAGCAGGAAACCTGCACAGGCTAAAATAAAACAGCCACTGTTTTGTTGACTGAAGAGTGACAGATGAACAGGCCAATGCTATTCTTTCTTGTAAAACACACTTAGAGAAAATGTTAATTCTGCACATTTTAATACAACAAAACAGAAAATAAGCATCCTCTGTTTTCAAGAAATGGACTGATTACTGAAACATGTTCTTTCTTTTTGCCTGTAATATTCACAACATGAGCAAACTGCAACATTGACTACACTTCATTTTTCTTCTGTTTTTTTCCTATCATCTGTTTGAAACTGTTCTGGAACTTCAAATCTCAAAGTGAAATTTCTTGTAAAACACATGAACATGTAGATACTCTTAGACGTACCTTCTGTCCTTGGCTCTTCTTGCTCTCTTCTTCTGAGCACGGCATGAGGATCACGTTGTTGATCTTGCCAAAGGACCCGACCAAGTCAGTAACTTCCTGCTCCGAGGCGTGGTTTGGAATGCCTGTCAGATAAAGCAGACCATCTGAAACAGACGAGCCCAGAGAGGCTGGAGTGGATGTTTTCTTCTTCACTGCAAAAACTCAAAATCTTGCCAAGTATATTTTTCTAATTTCTAGTCAAAATATCTCATCACACTTAATATAAGACAAAATCACCCAAAAAGAGAGATTTAAGCGAGATAAAGGAGCTTGTTTTTAGACAGTGCATCTTGAATATTAAGTGAAACTGTCTTGAAAACATCTTGTTTTGAGTCATATCTCAGATGAAACAAGTTTTTTTGACATGTCATAAGGTTTTTAAGCTGCTGTGTTATTTGTAAAAGATGAATCGTCTTGTTTTAAGAAATAGACTCAACTTGAACTGAGACAACAGATCTGCTTTATTGAAAACTGCAGGTCAACATGCACAACAACTCATGCACAATACAGTGTGGCTATTTTTCTTACATTTCCATCAAACTGTCCATATATCTAACAAAGACAAAGGCAAAAGCTGGAATTGTTTCCTTCTCTGTTCTGTCGTACTCTAGACATACTACACCACATTATTACAAAAGTAATAAGTAAAAATAAATGCTGTCATCAATTACAGTGTTTGTCAGCGCTTAAAAAAAATAAAAAAAATCAGCCCAAATTCCCACGCTCAATACAGACTCAAGAATGATGTTTGATGATGTCTGTGAGATCATACTTCAGTGGAATGTACTTGCTATTATTGAAGTTTACATAGTAGTATGGTGTATAATCAACACGCTTTTCAGCATCCATGAAAATATTGGCTTGAGCTAGGTTAGGAACTTCTACCTCGTAAGCTAAATAATGATCATTCCACCCAACTGTAGGGAGAGGTTGGCATTCAAAACAATACACTGACGCATTTAAAATTAATAAATTAATGTTTTTCACAAGTGCAAACTCCACATTAGAAATAACCAAAAGATTTTCCACATGTATGCTTATTTCCATGCTGTATAATCCACTGTACCGAAACTATATGTTCAACGTGCTCTATTCCTAAGAAGGCTTTAATCTTTCCTTCTACATAGTGAACATTTTTCACCTCAGAGGTTGGGCCCATGCACATTCTGACTACATTCATAAAGTTGGTTGTGCTTCACAAGAGACTTACAGATGTTTTTAAAACTACTTTTCAAAGCCCACTGCTTAAAAAAGCAGTGCTTTGACTCAAAGCGCATACACATATGCCTCACCGTAGGGCCAAGTGCCTTAATCTGAGAGGGAAGATGCAGCAAGTAATGGTGTTTAGGTATAATATTTGCATCTGGAAACAGTTGTTTGAAATGTTTTAAATGTTGCTCTATTAAAAGCTTCAGCCTTGAAGGAGTTGAAAGAGCAATAGTAGGTGAAAATAGATTTTTTTTTTTAGAATCTCTAACAACTTAAGTAGCACTTGTGTGTAATCATTTTCTCCAATTTTGTCAATGAGAAATGGCAGGATCTTTAACAAAACCAGCATCTGCCCAGCTGACTGTTTCAATTTATTGTCATTTGATGACAGTGTATTGACAGATATGGGGCAAGGCTTATCTCTTGCATCCACAGGAGAATAAGGGAAACAAATAATTGCACTGTTGAATGCATCTAAGTCCATATGCCCTGAAAGCACAAGATGCTTTAAAACACATTTGATTTCATATGGGGCAACACCTTCAAGAATGACATGCATGATGTCCTGTGGGGTTTGATTGATTATATCAAAGTGAGGAAATTCTGTTCATTTGCTTCTCCTGTTTATGCCATATGTCAGTTTTAGATTGTCTTTCAGAAAGTCAGTATTTGCCTTTTCAGTGTCATTACATTGCCTGTTATGACTTGCCATTGTCCTTTTACCAAACAAATCTTCATTAAATTGCTCCTGCATTTCTTCAAAGTTGCATTCGCAGTGCCTGCATTTACTGTAGGCAAATCCCACTCCTATCTTAAATCCAGCCACTTCATGCTGAGCTAGAGTGTCTCCGCACACAGACATAAGTGCCCCATAAATTGTCCTCTTACCATTTGCAGTGACAACCTGGACACCATCACTCAGCTCAGTTAAGTCACGGTTAATCCTCTCAAGTATCTCATCAATACCACAATGGGAAAGATCTTTTGATTTTATCATGGCAAGCAGACGAATGGCACATACTGTATGTTCTAAGCATCAAAGACACCTAAAACATTTGTGAGGATTTTCACTGGGTAGATGTCTTGGCTATGTTACAGTATGTACAAAAACGGGCGCATTACATGGTAGAAGGTTTTATCACCTTAATGATAACCAAGCCAGACTAGCCTAGCCTAGCCTTTTAGTTCTTTTGGAAGGCTAGATGTGTGTCAACAGTAAATGCATTGGGGATAGTTAAAAACAGCACTTTCAGATGGAGCTTTCTCAGTACTGTAACTTTTGTCAGACTTTTACTTTGTAAAGTTATGTGTTTGTAAACAACCCTCTACCCTAAGTTCCAAATGACCAAAATGTATTATCCAGAAGAATGTCTGTGTTATGTGTTACAGGAAGCAGAAGACCCCAATTCCTACTTGAAGAAACGCCCTCTCTCCTGCCCAGTCCTGATTGTCAGTCCGTCCAACTGCCTCCTAGTGGTAGGAGATATGGCAATAACCACCTTTCCAAAAGACAAGCTTGCCGAGAGTGCTTTATACCTTATGGCCTACTATTATACCCTACACCTGACTTATCCAAAGTGTGTAGCCACTCTGCTTTCAGTCATACAGACGGAGGTCCTCTTAGACCAAATCCATGAGAGAGATCTCACATCGTCTTACAAGAAGAGCATGGCTGAGTGGAAAGCTTTTATTGGCCAATAAAACCAGTGGTCAGACATGGCGTAGGATAGCACTTCCTCTCTCCCCCCAAGGGTACTACAGTCCCATGTTCATTGCTATTGATTCTTGGTCTGAATTTGGCTAAGTTAGCAGTTGTAGTGTGCCTAGTGTGTCGATGCTTTGAGTGTGCCTGTGCAAAGCACATATTTTGTACGTGTATCGAGGGGCAGATTGCTCAGATGTTTGGACCTGACCTTAACTCACTCACATATTTGGCATGTTTTGCTGTGTTTTCATATTGCAGTTCCATAAATACTGTGAGAAATGTAAAATGAAGCTGTTTCCCTTTTATGCAGTTCTCTGGGACTTTTTGCTGTTTAAATAAAAAAAGTTGGTTAAATGCAAGACTAGTTTTCATTTTTTCTGTCTTATAAGAAGTAGTTAATGTCTTGAATCTAGAACAGTTTTACTTTTGTAGCGCTTACAATAAGGTAAATACACTTGAGATGATGACAGGATGGTACGGTTTATTATGGCAAAAGAGCACTGCATAATACAAGTCATGAATGCTAAATTCAAGTCATTTTGTCTCAAAATGCCAGCTTCTAATCTTATTTCAAGCAGGTGGTGGACTTAAATATAGAACAGTGTAACAATTATAGAACTAAAAATTAGTTAAATATACTTGAAACAAACAGGGTGACAAAAAAGATGCTACTTTTGAGGGGAAAATACTATTTTTGCGCATCACAAGCTTATTATGAGACACAAAACATCACAATACTAGTCAAATATAGCTAAAAATGAGTTTTCCCAGCTAATTTCAAGATCACTCTTATCTTGTAAGGCTTAAATATAATGTCTTATTTCAAGAAATCTTACCAAGAGAATTTTCACCTGTTCCATTCGCAGATTTTTTTGCTTTTTACAAGCAAAAATATCTTGTATTAATTTTTTTTGGCTGATTTTTGGAGTGGCCTTTTTTTCCAGTGCTCCCTGCGGGTGTCAGGAGCAGAGGACCGAGCAGCCACGGCACCCTCCCTGCGGGTGTCAGGAGCAGAGGACCGAGCAGCCACGGCACCCTCCCTGCGGGTTTCAGGAGCAGGTTGTTGCAAGTGAGAGGTAGGAGTAGAGCAGGGACTGCTGGCTGTGGAGGCAGATGCTGTCGCAGGATGTAGAGCACACAGTTGCTGTGTCACAGTCTGTAGAAGCTCAACCTCCTCCAAGAGCTTTTTCAGCCTGTCTTTAATTGAGTGCAACCCATTAACCATGAAGGTCAGGGTTGGTGGTGGTGGGGACAGTGCTCCAGTTTGTGCAGGCAGTGCTGGTGGAGGTGGAGATTGGGGCGCAGGGTTTGTCGACGGAATCCCCGGGGGTTGTGTCGGTGGAGCTGGCAGTGGTGGTGTTTGCAGTGGTGGTGGTGTTTGGTAGAGGGTCCGGAGTTTTTCTTTAATTGCGGCTTTCTTGGCCTTGGTCATGAGCTTTGTCATGCGCTTTCCCTGTGGGAAGAGAATGAAATGATTGAACGAAAATGGAAATAAGAATACGGTTTATGTTTTCCATGAATTTGTCGTGTAAAGTGTATCATACCCGGGTTCTCCCATGGGCAGAGATGAGGTGCTTGTCGAGCCTCGCGTAGTCTTTCTGTGATCCGCAGTCTTTGATGGGGCACCTCAGTCTCCCACCATATCTTAGATGTTTCTTACTAATGAAGAGACGCCTCTGTTTATCATCCTTCATGTCATGCCGGTCCCGCAGATGGCGGGAAAGGGACACGTAATGTCCTCCACACTCTGGGCACTTGGTCTTTGTCTACGGTACAGAAAGGCGTGGCAATGTAAAATGTTTGAAATCTATATCAATGTCCACAAATGTTGATGAGCAACATTGATTTCCCGATATGTCTATTTACAGGAAGAGCACGTCTACATCCAGGATAGTGACCTTAAACATCTACATGAAAGAATGTCAGATATGTCTACATCCAGGAAGAGCACGTCTACATCCAGAAAGAGCACGTCTACATCCAGGATAATGACCTGAAACATCTACATGAAAGAATATGTCAGATATGTCTACATCCAGGAAGAGCACGTCTACATCCAGGATAATGACCTGAAACATCTACATGAAAGAATATGTCAGATATGTCTACATCCAGGAAGAGCATGTCTACATCCAGGATAATGACCTGAAACATCTACATGAAAGAATATGTCAGATATGTCTACATCCAGGAAGAGCACGTCTACATCCAGGATAATGACCTGAAACATCTACATGAAAGAATGTGTCAGATATGTCTACATCCAGGATAATGACTTTATACATCTACATGAAAGAATGTCAGATATGTCTACATCCAGGAAGAGCACGTCTACATCCAGGATAATGACCTTATACATCTACATGAAAGAATGTCAGATATGTCTACATCCAGGAAGAGCACGTCTACATCCAGGATAATGACCTGAAACATCTACATGAAAGAATGTCAGATATGTCTACATCCAGGAAGAGCACGTCTACATCCAGGATAATGACCTGAAACATCTACATGAAAGAATGTCAGATATGTCTACATCCAGGAAGAGCACGTCTACATCCAGGATAATGACCTGAAACATCTACATGAAAGAATATGCCAGATATGTCTACATCCAGGAAGAGCACGTCTACATCCAGGATAATAACCTTATACATCTACATGAAATAATGTCAGATATGTCTACATCCAGGAAGAGCACGTCTACATCCAGGATAATGACCTTATACATCTACATGAAAGAATATATCAGATGTGTCTACATCCAGGATAATAACCTTATATATCTACATGAAAGAATGTCAGATATGTCTACATCCAGGAAGAGCACATCTACATCCAGGATAATGACCTTATACATCTACATGAAAGAATATATCAGATATGTCTACATCCAGGAAGAGCACGTCTACATCCAGGATAATGACCTTATACATCTACATGAAAGAATATGTCAGATATGTCCATTTACAGGAAGAGCACGTCTACATCCTTGATAGTGACCTTCTACATGAAATAATTGGGTTCTTACCTTCATAGTCACCGGGTGATAACTGCAGGTGAAAACCGCTCCTATTTATATTGGGCTGAGGTTGGACACCCATTCGGAACGAGCTGATACCAAGTTCGTTTTCCGGAAAAAGCACCGTCCGATTCCAGGAATTTGACCTGCTAACATGAAGGCTTTGGGAAACGGATGTACATTGGGTAAGTGACACAGACACATGCCCGGGACAGTTACTTTACTGAGGGGAACGTTTTAGAGCAAAGAGTGGGTAAGTTCAAGTTCCAGAAAAGGTACCTGGATCTGGTAAGTACCACCGAGCTGTATATTGGAATTCCAACTTTTCGACACGTGGTCATGCAAAAATGAATTTTTGGTGTGTAAATTATTACATGGTCTCGTGCTGCCACCTAGTGGATAAAAATAGAAGTGCAAAAGTTCAATTTTTTTGAAAAGGGTTTATTCATTGAAAAAGTACAATATAATGACATTAAACGCTTTGATAATTATCCTCAAAGTGTGAAATATGTATTTTTGCTGTTTTCATGCGTTTAATATGTATAATGTAGTAGTTGTAAGGATTTGAAAAAAATTCCATATAAGCGACACCGCAATGACGAGATTTCTACTAACCTGTTACTAACCCCGAGCTAACAGATCATAATTATCTACAGCAAGAGCACATCTACATCCTTGATAGTGACCTTAAAAAAAAAAAAAAAAAAAAAATCTACATGAAATAATTGGGTTCTTACCTTCATCATCGCCAGGGCCTAACTGCTGGTGAAAACCGCTTGTATTTATATGGGGCTGAGGTTGGACACACCCATTTGGAACCAGGTGACACCAAGTTATTTTTCCGGAAAAAGCATCAACCGATTCCAGGAATTGGACCTGCTAACATGAAAGCTTTGGGAAACGGATGTACATTGTGTACAAGTTACACTGACACATGCCCGGGAGAGTTACGTGACAGAAGGGGGACGTTTTAGAGAGAATAGTGGGTAAGTTCAAGTTCCGGAAGTACCACCGGGCTGTATTGTGGAATTCCAACTTTTCGACACATAGTCTTGCCCAAAGGAATTTTTGGTGTGAAAATGATTACGTGGTCTCTTGCTGCCATCTAGTGGATAAAAAAAAAAAGAAGTGCAAAAGTCCAGTTTTTTTTTTTTTTTTTAAAGGGTTTATTCGTTGAAAAAGCCAAATATAATAACATTAAACGCTTTGGTAATTACGCAGGAAGTGTGAAATATTTATTTTTGCCATTTTCAGCCGTCTAAAATGTATAATGTAAAAGTTATAAGGGCGTTAGTAAAATTCCATATAAGAGACACCCCGGTGCCAAGAATTGTACCGATTTTTCTACTAACCCCGAGCTTACTAACCCCCCGGGGGGGGGGGGGTCTCAAGGGTTAGAGGGAGGGGGGGTTGTTTGCAGGGATCGAGTGTTTGTTTTTTTCAGTACACTTTTTATTTTCTTTGTTTCTACCTTCTCTCTCCTGACCCCAAGAAACACTGTCTCATTTTGCCTGCACTGCAGTTGTATGTACAGCACAATAAAGTACAATAAAGCCTGATTTGATTACCAAAGCCTGATAACTAACACTTAAAATTCAGAGGTCAAAAGTGTAATCAGCAGTTTGTCCTTGAATATTACAAAACTGTTCTTCAAAACTGTATCACAATAGGACAATAATTTAACTGCCATTAAAAAAATGACATTAAATATTTACTGTGATTGAATACCCATTTCAAAGGTAAAGCCTGAAAAATAACCTGTATGATCTACTGCTAAAAGACAGGAGAGTTTTTTTAATTATTATTATTTCTACTACAACAAATGCTGTTTAGCTCACCATCTATATCTGAACTCCCATCTTCATTGTGAGGGTTAGGTCTCTTTTTGGGGGAGAAGAGGTCAGAACCTCCATCTGAAAAACAACAACAAACAAAAAGTGACACCTCATCCTATGCAGAGTGTCAAAGGTAGATACAGTGAAAGCATGCAACTGTATCTGCAAAAAGGGCTAAAATAATTCATACATGAGAGTTTACACTTAACAGGTTAGAGTTGTGCACTGATGTCACTTTTCAGGTTACACTAGCCCCTTACCACCACTGAGAAGCCACACCTAACCATTACTGCTGCAATGAAACATGGAGTGCCGTTAAATTATATAAAATATTGTTGATTTGTATTTAAAGAGCACTGCACAATTCTTGCTAGCAAACTATTAAGGGGCATAAATGGAATTAATGTTGCCAAACCCACTGCATGGCTTGCAGACAGTCACAGAAAGTGTCTAATGGTAGCTTTAAAGTATATACTTTTTTCTAACCAGTTATAAAAGACTTACCAATTGCCACCAAAGTCTTGGTTCGATTCCTTCTCCTCTTCTTCTGTGAGGGCCTCATAACCAAGCTTGTTCCTGGGCTCTGATACAAAAGTAACCAGACACTGTTAAGGCTGTACTTGGACCTGAACCCAAATGTACGACTCGACGACAAAGTACAAAATAAACAATATTTTATTACAAAGTACAACTGAAAATCACTCCAAGAGGCAACAAGATAATGTGAGAACAAAAAATCACTCATACGAGGACAAAAGGCACAATGACTAAACAAAGTAACAAAGGAAAATCTAGCAATGAAAACAGTAGCTCCGACAAGGAAAAGTAACAACAAAATACAAAACCTGGCTTGACAACAGGACGGTAGCATGGGCAAAAACGCTGGTTCACTGACATAAAGACGAGACGAACTGGCACAGGACAAGGGGAGACGCAGACTATATATAGACACCAGGTAAGGGGAAACAGGTGGAAACAATTAGGACGGGGAAAAAAATTACACTGGTGGGAAACAAGAGGAAGGGTAAGCCACCTGAAACAAAAGGAGAACACATTTCAAAATAAAAGCAAAACCCACGAGACAACATGAACACAGGACAAAACATAACAAGACATTAGTTCCTGACTATGACAGACACACAAGAGTACCATTAGTTAATGAAATCTAAAGTATGATGGATATTCAGGATTCATATGTACTTCAGAGCTGACAGTATAATCTGACTACCAAAGCCTTACAGTTGGCTACTAACACTTAAAATTCAGAGATCAAATGTGTAATCAGCAGTGTGTCCTTGAACATTACAAAACTGCTCTTCCACAAAACTATATCACAATGATGACAATAATTTAAGTACCATAAAAAATGACACATATTTACTGTGATGGAGTACCCATCTCAAAAAAAATGCACTGAAACAAAAGAATGGAATGGTGACAAGTATTGCAATTCATATTCTTAAGAGTAAAATAGCAAAAGTGGCAAAGTAGCAAAACAAAAAGTGACACGTCATCCACACTCATCTCAATAAAGAATTGGCAGGGTCTGTTGCTGAAAGGTAGGAGTTTTTGTAGATTTCATAATAACCCTTTTAACTCACCATCTATATCTGAACTCCCATCCTCATCATGAGGGTTAGGTCTCTTTTTCAGGTATGAGAGATGATAACGTCTATCTGAAAAACAAGTAAACTAAAAATGACACCTCATCCTTTACAGTGTCAAAGGAAGACATAGAGAAATCACACATCTGTGCATAGCACTGAGTTTACAAGTGTTTATACACACTAACACAATCTAATTAAACTGTTCTTCAAAGTTTACTGTGATGCCTATAATGTTCAGTTTTTGTTGACATCATCATAGAGGTGTTAATTCAGTCCTGTGTTTTAGCACTGGGGTCAAAGAAATAATGTACTTAACTGCATTGTATTCAGAGGTGTTCCTAATATTCTGACCACCTTATATATGCAAATAGACTGCAGTAGATTGTACAGGTGCAAGTACTTAAAGTAGACATCAAGTGTAGACTGCAGCCAACAATTAATCTCATTATCGATTTATCTGTCTATTATTGTACGAAAACAGTAAAACATTTAAATTATAGCCCAAAGATATTCTATTAACAAGATCAGAGGATAGGGATCATCCTCACATTTGAGAAGGTAGAACTAAAAGTTATTTGAATAACTGTAAAAATTAAAGACCACCTCATCACCTTGTTTCCTTGATGTGGAACTTTCACCTACAAAGGATAACAGCCAAATATTGGTGCTCCCAAACACACAGACTAATGAGGTTGTACAAGTACAAATACTTAATTTACTTATGTCACTGAGCTGAGTGGAACACGCTAGCCTTGCACTATTTAAGACTGACATTGTCCAGCTATAGTAGAATTCTAGCAGTCTACTACAGATTGCCTTCTAATGGGCTATCTACTGTAGTTTAGGGACTTTGGGAAATTACTCCAGTGGCTTAGCAGCTAGCAATTTCAAGTATAAATATGTTTAACAACATTCCAAAAATACCGTTAATGCAATGACAATAAAACAGAGCAGGACAAAATGATCTTTGTTGCAGACATTACATACCAGTGACAGAAAGATCGATTGTGTCAAGGTTCTTCCCTGTTAAGGTGCCAATGCTTTGTTCCATTGCAAATAGAAGCTTGCTTGTTTTGGCAACTTCAAATGTTTTGTCCGTCGGTAAAAGTCACGGTGAACTCTGATGTCATGCCCCATGAATGTTGCAACCTGCTCCAACTCTTGTTCACTAAGATCCAGCAGTTGGCAGAGTGTGGCAACCTGTTTTCTCAATATTGTTGACCTCAGGAGTTCAGGGTTTTCTGCTTTGCTTTCCTCTGCATATTTTTGCAGACAGTCCACGTATGTTTGTCATTACACCAGGTCTTGCAAAGAGATAGGGATTTTCAGAAGGTACACCAACTTCATCCCTCCTTTTAATCAGCAAGTCAATGGACTCCTTCATTCTCTCTGTCAAGAAAACAGGTACCTCTTCCTCTTTTTCCATGGACTTCTATGCGAGTTAGAAGCTTGCTCAGCTCTTTCTCTAGTGGTGATAGGGTTTCATAAATGTCTTCATTTATGGAGTTGGCGCTTGCTCTCTTGTAAGCCTCAAGAGTCAAGCGTGATGCTTCCCATTCACATCGGTTGTTAAAGACAATGAGCTGTGCCAGAACTGTCTCATTTAACATTTTGTATGCTGTTAAACTCCTCTGCTGTGTCAGTTCATCCCTTGCTTTGTCTTCTAGCATCCTGAGGTGATTCCTCAGAGCCATCACATTTTTGGTGAGGGGGATGTCATCTTGTTTGTTCCATCTCTTTTCTTGTATAGTTTGATGAGCACTAACAGAAACATTGTTCTTCCAGCTTTTTTCCAGAAGTTCCAAGAACTGGTGCCTGGATTTCACATGGCCATGTTTTGCATACAGTGATTCCCTGTATCTGCAAAGCAAAGAATCACTCCTGATGTGAAAGGACACATCATCTTGTTGCATGTTGTTGATTTCCTGGCATCCACTGGAGGAAGTCACTTTTGGAAGCAGGCGTGCAGCCCGGCTTTGTACTGTTACTCTTTTCTTTTTTCCACCATCTTCAGTTACACCTGTTGTTTTACTTTTGCATGTGGACTGATGTCTCCTCAAATCTTTTCCAAAGCAAAATGATCAAGGCAAATAATCCTTAACAGCAACTTCATGTGATGGCTGCTTCCATGTCACCAGTTGTCCTCTGCCTTTGGTATTGTGCTTGAAATCACCTTTATTTCACAGTTGTTCTAAAAGAGCCTTTCTTTCTATTGACCCTAAAGGAAAGCTGAACACATATGCTACATCCTTGATCTCCATATGCTTTCTCTGCAAGTGCCTCGCCTTCTTCAGATTTGATTGGCCACAGTAGAGGCAATAATGCCTTTTGTCCCATGCTCTTTTGTTGTCTTCTCTTTTTGTACACACGTTTACAGTCACAGTTATATTTGCTTTATCTTTTTTGTTCTTTTTTTGTTTTTTATTTTTTCTTTTCACATACGTTGACGGGTTCTTATGTTTTTGAAAGGTACACTTGCCTATCTGCTGATTTTCATCTTCATCTGAATTTGTGTTTGGGCCTCTGAGGTCTTCTTCACTGGGTGATTTCTCAGCTTTGTCAGGGCTTTTTAAATCCTCGTCATTGGATGATGATGAATCCTGAGCTGGGCTGTTGTCTGGGTCCTGTGTGGCTGCATAATTCAGACTGTGACTCCTCAAGGACACAGTCCAGCTGTAAGATAAAAACATAAACATAGGAAAGTCATCAAATTCATTTATCAAGTCTAACTTTACAGAACCACTTTACCTTCATTATCTTGAAAACAGGAAGAACGTTAGGAGACAAACATCACTGAATTTCATCAACTCTTGCACAATGGGCTTTCAGATCTGCAAAAAAGCTACAGAAAAATATAATTAGACTGCTATTTAGAGTTAGTATTACTTCAACTATCACAATGAAACTCTATGTAATTGTAGTACATGCCATTTAACTATTACTTGGCACCTATATTGTTTAAAACTTGAGCTGTCCCAACCATAATGCAGCTAAACTGTAGTTTTTTGATCCAGTGTTTATTACTTGAACATTAAAGTCATCCATGATGTTGCAAAGGAGTGGTGATGGTTGCTGTGTGCTGAGGGTTTTCCAGAAAATACTAGTAGTAGCCTTATAATAAGGTTAGGATGCTATGATTAGGTAACAAAACCATTTTCAGTGCATATGAATTTATTTAATTTAATAGCTGGTCTTATGACCATATTCAATAACCCCATCATAAATCCCCCACAATTAAAGTACTGACTCTTCCTTCATGTATACGACGTTGTAAAATACTAGTGCTTGTATAGCATCAGCAAAGGTTAACTATCAAGTGGGTGTCAGTCTACCTCAAAGGAATAATTCAAACAATTTGGGGAAATACACTCATTTAGATGAGTTCATCAAAAAGAGCAAAACCATCATGCTAAATAAACCTGAACGATTTCTGTGATATTTCATTTTTCATAGTATTCTAGTTCGTTAGCTTATGTAAAGTCACCTTAAAAAACATGATAACATGAATGTAAATTTACTTGGGTGAATTATTGTGTAGACAGAGATTCCCAAAATCAAGCTGCAGGTACCACCGAGGAGATAGGAGCTGGAGTGGGGACAGAACCTCTAGCTTATGTTGGCACAGGGACGGGCTCTTCCTCAAAGTGTCAAACATCCATGTACCAGTCAGAAAGTGGTGCGTAATATAGATATATGGAGGAGGGTTCAGTGTCTGCCAAATTCTGTCAGAGCCATATGCTTGCTAGCCTGTCCTATTCAGAAGCCTCATCATTAACACCACTCCGGATGCTGATAATGCTCCCTGAAGGCAAACATGCCAGTCGCTGGCTATCCACAATGATGCCACAGTGCCTTGCAGGTGCTGGATGAAGTGAAGCAGCTTATTCTTCTAGCATTCATTTTATACTATATATATTTGATAGCTGAGAAGTTAGTAACTGGAAAATAAGAAAATGTATTGTTAAACACAGTGGCATTTTGTAGGTCAGGCCACAGTTCTGTCTCCATGCATAGATGTAATGTGAGCAGGGACAGCAGATAGTCGGGGAGCAAATGAGGAGAACATAGTAATTTTATGTAGTGATAAGGAAAAAATACAACAAAAAAATTCTTATACTTTTTAAATTCTATAGCTGAGAATGACCCCCAGACCTGAAAACCTCTAAATCAAAACCTTCACTGTCTCATACTTGTGTTCCTCAGAGAAATACCACAGACCTGCGCAATATCGTTAAGATTAGGAACATTCTGTCTCAGAGTGATGCTGAAAAACTAGTCCATGCATTTGTTACTTCTAGGCTGGACTACTGTAATTCCAATTCCGCAGCCCTGCGGTGACCCCATGCTACCTTGATCTTGGACCAACTGTCCAAGATACAGTCACTATTGTCACTACACTATTGTGTTGACAAAGTCTGTCCACACACAGACAGACACAGACAGACAGACTCTGTGGTAGAACCTGTTGCAGTGGGTGTTTCCAGGACCACTTTTTCCCATCATGACACACACATACACACAAAGACTCTCAAGGTGAAAACAATACAACCACACTGATGCTGCTGGAAACAAAAACACTGGAACAGATTGGAAAATAACATTTGAGGTTACTGATGTTGAATAAAATGTCATTACATTCAGTTGAATTACATTCAACTGTCACTAAAAGAAGCATTTAAACTGAAGAATGATAAACTGGCTATAAAACTAAGTGACTGACTAATAACCAGAGATTACAACATCCTGAAGAAATATTTCAGTGTGACAATAAAAACAAGAGCCATGAACATCAATATCTGCCTTTTTCCAAAGAACTCAGTCTTTACTACAACAGTCTGTCACAGAAACACACTCTGCTGCACAGCACAGTCTAATCCACTGCACTGCTTTCTCCAGCAGACAGAGACTCTTCCAGCTGAGAGGTGACAGAAAGGAGGGAGCTGTTAAACCTGCTGAACTGTGACAGAGAACTGAACTGACCCTCCTCTTTGTCCACTACAATAAATCCATTCTGTTGGAGGAAAACCTTCATTCCACACATCAAATGTGTGTTTTCATCAAGAGACACAAACAAGTTCCTGTCCACACCTCCAGTCTCTCAGCTGAGGAAAAACATTGCTGAAAGGATTTTGTCAAACACAGATTTGCCATCAAACAACTGAAGGCAAAAAGTGACTTTTAAATGTAGAAAATTCATCAGGATTAATGTTGTGTGAGTGTTTTAACCCACTTTACAGTGTAAGCTTGATAAGAGACTTAAACTAATGTGGACGTTAACTCATTTTCTGATAATATCTTCAGTTAAAACACAATCACATGAGCTGCAGCCAAACGACAGGCTCCTATAACTGCACTTATCATCTCTCTGAATTTCTTCTTCCAACAGACGTTAAACTACATGAAATGATCAGGAAGTCAGTTTGGACGGAGTGGACAAAACACACACTTGGTGTTTGTTGAACTGACTTCAGGTTTCATGCTGTTCCAGCAGAAACATTGTGACTCAACAATATCCACATGCTGAGCAACACACTGCACTAACAACATGATACAACACTGTGTTTGTGGAAAACAAAAATGACATCATTGTCATTGAGCTGATGAGTGTCTGTCTCATTTTCTCTTTGTCTCCATCTATCTGTCCTCTGTCTCTAACAACTCTTCATGTGTCTGTATGTGCATGTTCATTTTAAAGGCTTAGGATCGTTTCCATGTGAACAGGCCTTTCTCTGGAAGAAATATTTGCCTACAGTGGTGGTCCTGCTGCTGTCTCCCTCCACTGCTCTGTGATCTGACTGGACTCCAGTCCAACTCATTCTTCTGTCTTTACAGGTTTACAGTTACAGAGCAGCTGCTGCTGTATTTTATTGCTTCTTATCAGTCTCACCTCCTGCAGCAGGAGCCACATCCCATCTCTCAAATCTGATGCTGCTTGTCCACAGAAAGTCAACAATGAGAATACTGAAGATACAGCTGCCTTCCAGGAACAATATGAAAACTTCAGTAGTATAAATTATAGAGCAACACAAGAGAAATGAAGAGATGAAAACCAACACCAACAGCAATCACGTCTACAAATGTTAGAAACATTCATTTTCATGAGTTAGTGATTTTCCCTCCATCTCCATCTAAACCTCCACCTGAACATCACATACAAAGGAACATTAGTCAGTTTGTGTCTCTTCTGTATAATTTTCAGCAGGTAACCAGTCAACATTACATCACCTTGATCTATGACAGGATCCTGTCACATTTATTGCCTCAGTGTCACTGTAAATATTTTCCTTATTGAACTTCATATGCAGTGTGTATATCTGAACATGTCTGTGCTCAGAGATTCACTTTGAGTTATGAGGTTTGGTCTCAACTGCAGAAGTAAACTGGCAGAACAGTGAGACCTTAAGTGAGATTAGTTTCTTTGTGAGCTCATTATCAAGTCTGTCGAGGGCACAGGATGAAGCAGGATGAACGCTTTGTATTTTTAGGTAAGAAGTTTTTGGCCACAATCCCAGTTGTCATTTAAAGCACAGACTCATCACTCTGCCTCCACAAAGGCTCTAATCTAGTCACAAACTGCTTCACAGTCAAAGAGAGAGAAACAAATAAATAAATAAAACAATAAGAACAGCAGATAAAATACAAGAGAGGAGCAGATATAGAACACAAGTGGGGGTGCAGAAGGTCCATGGTATACTCTGGAGCCTGGACATGTAACAGTCACTTCTGCACAATGAACTTCAGTGATGGTTTAGGAATTCATTTTTCTCAGCACATTATACAGGGACAGTGATACACCTGGATGTGTTTCATCCAAAATAAAAATACTACCTTCTTCAACTAATACTGTATGTCAGCTTTCAGGGAGTCTGAAGACACCAACCACCAACAGTGTGAGCTGCACACTGAATGTGATATTTCACTGTTCTTTGAATTAAACATTGTGATTTTTGAAGTCCTCATATTAAAATGTGAAGTTGAAGGAGCTGGAAAAGTAACTCACTGATAACTACAATCAATATTCCTACAACTTTTCCCAGTTAAGCAGGAAAAGTTTGGTTTGCATTATCAGTAACATAACACAGCTCTGATATGGCTGTAATTGATCAGTAAACAGTGACATAAGGCTGATATCCCAAAGTACAAACAAGAGCACAGGAGTGAGACTAAAGTCCAAACTGTAGAGACTGAGGTAGAAGCTGCAAAAGTCCTGAGAGCTGAAAACAGAGAGACGTTTTAGAACAGAGCTTTCTCTCTAATCTTCAGCATAGATACACAAGTTTAGCTACTGAAGACACAGCTAAGGAGAGGAGGATGTTAAGAGTTGGCAATGGCCGGCTGTGTTACCAAGCCGGGTCCCAGCAGCAGTGCAGCCATCCCCTACTACCCTGGAACATTGTGTTCCCAGAATGCAGGTTTACTTGTGGTTCCTAAAGTCTCCAATAGAGAGAATGGGAGGCAGAGCCCTCAGATATCAGGCTCCTCTACTGTGGAACCATCTACTAGTTTGGGTCTTGGAGGCAGACGCCCTCTCCATGTTTAAGAGGAGGCTTCAAACTTTCCCTTTTGATGAACCTTATAGTCAGAGCTGAGTAAGGCTTTCCTGAATGAGCCACTAGTTATGCTGCTATAGGTCTACACTGCTGGAAGACTTCACATGATGCACTGATTTCCTCTCTCCTCCTCTCCCTCTCCATCTGTACACATTCATATCCCATTAATGTATGTTACTAACTTGGCTTCATCTCTCTCCCATGGTGTTGTGCTTTCTCGTCTCTGCAGTTACTTCCACCTCCAGAGCTGCAGAGTCTGGATCTGTGGCTGCAGGCAAACTACTGTTCCACATGCAAAGCACTGCTGGTTGATCTTCAACATAAATGATAAAAAGACTTGGAGGACGCCTGTTTCAACTACATAAGTCAGACTGCTGAAGCCTCATGTTTGCTTCTTTTGAACTTTGGAAGTCCCTTTTACACAGGACATGGACGGTGGGTTTTATGCTCCATCATTTAGGAGGATCCAAAGCAACAACCACAAGTGATTTCAATTTACATAAAAGCATTTGAATGTTCCCTTCCTTGTCAATAATTGTGCAGAAATATCTGAGTGGTTCTTTCTTCCTAAATCATGAGCAAGTCCTGTCCAGTCCAACTGTTTCTGCTCCTGTTTGACTTCTGAACTTGTCTCTGGCTGTGTGTCCACTTACTGCAGCCTGTGACATCAGACTGTAGAATGTTGATACATCAAAGGCATCAAAGGACAAACACACACACACACACACACACACACATTTATGTCTTAATATAGTTGTGAGGACACATGTTGCCATAATGCATTCCCTTGCCCCTTAACCTAACCTAACCTAACATTAACCATCATAACTGAAAGCCTAACTCTAACCAAAACATAACCCATACTAATGATATTCAATCTTCTCAAAAATACCAAATGAATTACAACAATAATCACTCAGGACCATTCAGCTGGGTTGGTGAATTCAGCACCAAGGACAGCAGCAGCTGAACTGTACACAACTACATGTACTAACACACAGCAAATTCACAAAGTACTAAAATCTGGAGTCAGGCAAAAAAGTGTGAAAGAGTTACATTTCTGGAGTTTATTTTATAACTCTGACTACAGGTTGTGTTAAGGTGTACACCCAGGCCGAGTTGAATTTTGGACTTTATTCCCTGGTGTTCAGGATCTGGTTTTAACTCTGCCCCTGGAGTTCACGACGCATTTTATCGCGGTATGAGCAGCACAAGGAACGTCGTCACAAGGCTGGTAAGAGCATGATTTTTATCAGAAAGTACTTTAAATGCGTGATATTTTGTCATTGTTCTCACTTTATCTACTTACATAGTACCGCTAATGACTGCGAACTTGATGTTAAACGTAACCCCATTGCTTTTACTCCATTATTTAGAGCAAGTAGCTCCCGTAGCATTAGTTAGCTAACTGTCCTTAGCTGCCATTGTGGAGCTGTTAGCTTTCACTCAAACGTTAATGTCGGCCATACTGTCTGTGGCGTGTGATGTGTCTGTATGACGGTAATGACAAACTGTTTGATAAGCTTCACAAATTAATGACGACGCGCATCTTGAAGGTAATTAATACTGTTTTGGAAATAACCATCCAACAATGCAACCGCATGTCGGTGTTTTAATTGTATAATTTCCGGCTCAACGGCGCAGACGCAGCTGAAAAGTCAGTTTTGGCTAGCATGCTAACAGTTGAGCTTATAAACTGTAGCCTTGCTGTTTTGAACAGCGGTGAGAAACGTGTATTTTAACAGTGTGTAGTTGGGATAAACTTTAACTTGAACATGTTATTCTCAGACATATGACATTTTCTTTCTTTATGTCAAACCAACATGTTGATCAAAGTACAACATGGAGGGAAGAAGAAGTACATTAAACTGGAAGAGGCTTGCTTCTTAGATGTTTAGTATTAAATTAATAAAGATGTAAACATTTTGTAACGTGGAGTTGTTATGGTATAGTCCAGCAGAAGTTTCTTATCCCAGAGACTAGATCTGTGTTTTTTCATCTACAGTGATGATGGTAGGACATTTAAAAATTCATAATTTGAGAGATTTGTATCTTGACACAGACAAAAATATGTGATTGTGAGAAGTGGATGATAAGAATTCCAAAGTACAGTATTTAATCAGTTCATATTAAGCTGTATGTGTTGTCTGCATTTCAGACCTCCCATCTACTGAAGCATCTATGAACCTGGCTGATCATTCAGACCTGACAGAATATGTGACCCTCACTACTTGTGGTAAGCAGAGTTATAGGTAATGCTAATGTTTTGTCTTGAGACAGGTAATATCCAGCCAGGTCTGTGATATAGTTTTAATGTGCTGGACTTTAGATTTTATTTGCCTTATACTTGTGTGTGTGTGATCTTCAGATCTAAGTGTCCTGCAGCAAAGGTGTGAAGGCTCCTCCTCTCCAAGTCTGACAGATACACTGTCAGTCTCAAGCACTTTAAGCAGAGACACAAGTGATTCTGGATGCCAGCCTTTGATGGACAGTGTCCTTTCAGAAAATGTTATTTTTTTCCAACTTGTATATAATTAGATTTTAATCATTATTTATTAGACATAATTCATAAAAAATGCAAGTAATATTTACAGGTATTAGATGAATGTATTTGCTTACAACATAGATCTAAGTGTTGTTGTAAATATGTTTATAATGTTTTCTTTTTTAGAATGTGGAGCAAATCTTTACTTCAGAACCAGCAGAGATGACTGTGATTAAAGAGTATGAAGAGACTGGAAGTTTGATTCCACCACATGGTTACTCTTTCAGGAACACTGAAACGTGATATTCAAAGCAACAAAGGCCCTAACCCTTTCTTGAGTGGTGCATGAAGTCTGTGCAAAGGAAATCCAAAACCACCTCTTCATCCCAGAGTAGAGTGGAGCTAAAAGGAGGTCCCACATCATCCAGAACATCTGATGATCAGCCAATCAGAGATGAATGCACGGAACCATATCTCTCCTTCACCACACAACTGATCCTGACTTAGTGTTTCAGAGGATGAGAGAAGCCTTCTACTACCGTCAGCGGATTACTTTGTGTTTTGTGTCGTAACCGAGTTGTGTCGTAATGTTTGTATGTAATATTTACAGTAAAGTCACAGATACTATTACACTCTGATCTTAATGACTCCTGGAGCTCCAGGTTCTCCTGTTGTTGGTCTGTGTCTGTGACTCCACCAACAGTGGACTGACACTGGACCTCTAGCTGATTGTGTGAAACCCTATGAGAGAAAACCCACAAAAAAAAGGAAAAAGAAAAGAAAAAGGAGAAAAAGAAAACTCCACAAAGCAAGGACCAAATCTCAATCCTCTAACCTTCCTCTTGTGAGAAATAATGCTCCATCTTTAAGGAATTGGAGCGTTGCCTCAATGCCAAAGTTGGCACACACACAACTGGCCTAAGTGTAAAGCTCCTTGAGTGATTAGATCATTTTGTGTAAATAGACTGAAAAAGAAATATTAATGGTTAAAGTGAGAAATAGCAAAACTTCATCTAAATTAGACAGAAAGGGTAACAGACATCTATCCATGGTAGCAAATTCAAACAGGGCTTAAAAAATCTGCTTAGACATGAAGCAAGTTTATGTATCGAGTTCATTTACCTGTAGGTGATTGTGCCTTCCATGTATTATGAACCAGTGTTTGACACTGCACCGATTTCGTGATATAAACATCACTGTGGTGTCAGGTTTTGTGCAATGTGTTAATCTATCTATGCCTCACTCATCCTCACCCATCTATGCTTCACCCATCTGTGTAATTCCTCAAGGAGGGTGATTCCATTAGTATTTACATATCCAGCACCTGTTGCTGTCTTTGTGCCACTCTGTCTGTAACTGCTGTATTACAAAGATGTTCACATCCATGTGTTTGTCTGAGTATACAACCTTAGAAAAGGGATTAGTGTGGAAATTGTGGTACATGTGAGACAAGAAGAGACTCCATTAGAGATCAGGTCTGAAAAATACCAGGAAAAAAAGATCTGACGTAGAATTTAAACAAGTAAAAACACACCAACCAAACAAAGGCAAATAGAAAGGGACATGCCCAGTTACACCCAGACCTGTCCCAGAACCTGGTCAACAGTCTGCCACTGGTCATGTGTAAAGGCCATGTGATGTACATTTTTCATACATGATGGGAAGGGCTAAATTTTAGATACAAGTAGAATCATCCCAAAAATAACTAATGAAAGGGAAAAAGGGGCAAGGTCAGCCATGCCCCTTGGTCTGAAACACACCTACAATTTACAATATAATAAGTGATGCACAGATGGTAAAAGTCAGTTTTTTCTGCAGTAGAAACTCACGCTTTTGAATTCTGTTTTTGAGGAATAAAGCTTTCTGGATTCAACTTCTCTGATCTCCTGTATTTGATTGATTTTGTGAATTTTTTCTCAGCAGAAGACTTGAATACTTAGAAGTTTTTGGAAGAAAAAAACTTAGAGAATGAAGAGTAAAAGAGCTCTAGTGGCGCTGTATCATGCCCTATCACCTGACCTGAAGGCTCTGAGGAATGACCGGATGTGGCTGTTCATCCAGGCTTTCTGATTGGAGAAGTCCTGGATGAGTCTTTTTGTTGTCACATGTTCCACAGAGAACCTGATGTAGTTCAGTACAGCTTCTGTGTGTTCAGCCAGGTCCTCGTGTTTGAGGAGCTCCCACTCTGTCTGTGAGAAGCAGTCTGAGAGCTGAGCGAGTTCATCCTCAGGTCAGCTCCAACACTGCTTCATGGCATGGGCTTGGGCTACATCTGAGTGGGAGAGACGCACTGCCATCTGCGACTCCCTTCCAGCTTTCGTCGACGCCATGACCCTCATCTTTCAGCATACCCGGCCGGGAAGAGAGGCCGCCTGCCACCTGATGAGGCTCCGTCAGGGAGATCGGAGGGCGGCTGACTACGCCATAGAGTTTCGTTCCCTGGCCACGGACAGCGGGTGGAATCCCCCGGCGCTCATGGACGCGTTCGTGCACGGTTTGTCTAGCTCCTTAAAGGACCAGCTGGCTCCGTTGGAGCCACCCTCAACCCTGGATGACCTAATTGCCTTAACTATTAGAATTGACAATAGACTGTTCGACAGGGAGCAGGAGCGGCGCGCCGCTTCTCGCTCCGAGCCCCGTCAGACAGCCAAGACGGTGGCATCCTCTGGCTCACCCCACACCTCTAACCCCTCTGTCTCCTCAGGTTTTCCGCCTCCCCAGATGAGGACCGAGGAGCCGATGCAGCTGGGTCGTAACCGGCTCACGGAGAGGGAGCGCCAGCAGCGGCGGCAGTCAGGTGCGTGTTTCTACTGCGGCCAGGGGGGTCACCTAGTGGCGGAGTGCAGACTGCGCCCAAACGCCCCCGCTCGTCAATAGCTGTGGGCAGTTTGACGAGCGGGGAGGATTCGCCCACTAAGAAGAAGTCTTGTTTTTCTGTGGAGGCGGCAGTCTGCTTTCCGGAGGGGTTCCAATTGAATGCCTGCCTGCCTGGCCAGCTCAGCGTCCAGGAGGCTCTGTTCGGCCCCGGAGTCAATTAGGGCCGAAACAGGAACAGAGCCTCCTGGACGCTGAGCTGGCCAGGCAGGCAGGCATTCAATTGGAACCCCTGGATCATCCCATTCCCGTCACTTCCCTGAATGGCCGCCTAGTGTCCACAGTTAAGTTTCGCACCGCACCCGTTCACCTCATCATTTCTGGTAATCATCACGAGCACCTTCGTTTTTTTGTTTTTTCCTCCCCCCATAACCCTGTAGTTCTTGGTCACCCCTGGTTAATTCTCCACAATCCACTCCTTGATTGGCCCTCCAACCGGATCACCGGCTGGAGTGATCACTGCCACGCCGCCTGCCTGCGTTCAGCTCAGACTCCCGGGGGTGATTCCTCTGGCACGGTGGAGACGCCGCCCGCACCTGACCTCTTCAGCGTGCCCCGGGAGTACCACGACCTAGCTGCTGTGTTTTGTAAGTCCAGAGCTCTGTCTTTGCCCCCTCACAGACCCTATGACTGCCCCATCGACCTCCTGCCAGGGGCCACCTTGCCTAAAGCTAGGCTGTATAGCCTGGCTAAGCCTGAGCGGGAGGCGATGGAGCAGTATATTTCGGACTCTCTGAGCTCTGGCATCATTCGGCCCTCGTCCTCACCTGTGGGGGCGGGATTCTTCTTCGTTGGTAAGAAGGACGGCTCCCTCCGTCCTTGTATTGATTATCGTGGACTAAATGACATTACAGTAAAGAACCGCTACTCGTTGCCGCTGATGAACTCAGCATTTGAAACACTGCAGGGGGCGCGGGTGTTCACCAAGTTAGACCTCAGGAACGCCTACCACCTGGTCCGTATCCGGGCAGGTGACGAGTGGAAGACGGCCTTCCGAACACCGCTCGGCCACTTTGAATATCTGGTGATGCCCTTCGGCCTAACAAATGCCCCTGCAGTGTTTCAGAACCTGATTAATGATGTCCTCAGGGACTTTTTGCATCGTTTTGTGTTTGTTTATTTAGATGACATTTTAGTTTTTTCTCGGAGCATCACCGAACATAGGCGGCATGTTCGGTTGGTGCTCCAGCGGCTGCTAGAGAACAAATTGTTTGTTAAAGCCGAAAAGTGTGTCTTTCACTCACCTTCTGTTTCGTTTTTAGGTTTTGTTGTGGCGGAAGGAGAGGTGAGACCTGATCCAGAGAAGGTGAGGGCGGTCCTCGAATGGCCTGTCCCAGAGAACCGGAAACAACTGCAGCGGTTCCTGGGATTCGCTAATTTCCTGAGACGCTTCATTCGGAACTACAGTGTCGTGGCCGCCCCCCTGACGGGTCTCACATCCCCTTCCGTCCCCTTCGTTTGGTCCCCTGAAGCTGCTTCTGCTTTCAGACAGCTGAAGGTTTTGTTTACCTCCGCGCCTGTCTTGGTACAACCAGACCCCTCCAGCCAGTTCATTGTGGAGGTGGATGCCTCAGACTCCGGGGTGGGTGCAGTGCTCTCCCAGAGGTCCCCTAAGGACGGGAGACTGCACCCATGCGCGTTTTTCTCCCGCCGGTTATCACCGGCGGAGCGAAATTACGATGTGGGAAACCGAGAGCTACTGGCAATTAAGTTGGCCCTGGAGGAATGGAGACATTGGCTGGAGGGGGCCTCTCAGCCCTTCGTAGTCTGGACTGATCACAAGAATTTGGCCTACATCCAGACTGCGAAGCGGCTGAATTCTAGACAGGCGCGGTGGTCGTTATTTTTTGGTCGTTTTCAATTTTCTATTTCTTTTCGCCCTGGCTCCAAGAACACCAAGCCTGACGCCCTCTCCCGTCAGTTTGAGGCAGCAGAGGTCACTCCCTCTTCAGAGACCATAGTGCCCCCCTCCTGTGTGCTTGGCGCCCTCTCCTGGCGGATAATGGATGAGGTCCGCAACGCCCAGATCCAGGAGCCTGACCCCGGAGGGGGACCCCCCAGCAGGACATTCGTTCCCAGGGCCGTCCGCCCTAAAGCCTTGCAGTGGGCCCACGCAACCCGTCTCACCTGCCACCCAGGGGCCCGTCGGACTGAGTCATTCCTTCGCCGTCGTTTCTGGTGGCCCGGCCTGGCTAAGGACGTCCGGGAGTTTGTGGCCGCCTGCCCGACCTGCGCCTTCAATAAGGGCAGCAACCAGCCACCTGCAGGCGAACTTCACCCTCTGCCAGTGCCGGGTCGCCCCTGGTCCCACATCGCCCTGGACTTTGTAACTGGTTTGCCACCCTCTAAGGGTAAGACTACAATATTGACCATAGTTGACCGGTTCTCCAAGTCTGCACATTTTATAGCCCTGTCCAAGCTTCCATCAGCCCTAGAAACCGCACAATTACTCACCAAGCATGTTTTCAGACTTCACGGAATCCCACAGGACATTGTTTCAGACCGTGGACCCCAGTTCATCTCCCAGGTCTGGCGGGCCTTCTGCTCGGCATTTGGGTCCACTGCAAGCCTTTCCTCGGGGTTCCACCCACAGACCAATGGCCAAACTGAGAGGACCAATCAAGATCTGGAGGCCGCCCTCCGATGCGTCTGTTCCCGCCGCCAAGCCACCTGGAGTGTTGACTTACCGTGGGTAGAATACGCACACAATTCCCTCACCTCATCTGCCTCTGGTCTCTCCCCGTTTGAGTGTGCACTAGGTTACCAACCCCCTCTGTTTCCTGAGGATGAGGCCGAACTCTCCGTCCCCTCGGTACAGCATCACTACCGGCGGTGCAGACGCATCTGGAGGGAGGCCCGGGCAGCCCTGCTCCGCTCGTCCGCTACCAACAAGAGGCTGGCTGACCGACATCGCTCCATGGCTCCAACCTACTCTGTAGGACAGTCAGTACTCCTCTCTACCACAAACATCCGGCTCCGCACTGAATCTAGAAAGCTCTCACCCAAGTTCATCGGACCCTTTGAAATCATCAAGATCATCAATCCCGTCGCCGTTAAGCTCCGTCTTCCCAGAACCATGAGAATCCACCCGGTCTTCCACGTTTCTCAGCTTAAGCCACACCAGACCAGCCCGCTTCAACCCACCTCTGCACCACCACCTCCTCCTCGCCTCATCGACGGTCAGCCAGCCTACACTGTACGAAGACTTTTGGACGTTCGGCGGCGGGGCAGGGGCTTCCAGTACCTGGTGGACTGGCAGGGATATGGCCCCGAGGAGAGGTCCTGGGAACCAACATCACGGATTCTGGACCAGACTCTCATCCGGGACTTTCACCGCCGGCATCCTGAGAAGCCAGGAGGTGCGCCAGGAGGCGCCCGTTGAGGGGGGGGTACTGTCAGGGTCTCTGCTGGAGCCAGGGCTTTTATTTTGAAGTTTATTGTTTTGCTTACGTTTTAGTTAACTTCCTGTTTTATTTTGTTACTCACTGTTCTCCTCTCGTTTCAGGTGTCTTGTCTTCCCCCGCCTCGTGTGTTCACCTGCCTGTGATTACCTGCTCTTCCCTAATGTGTCACACCTGTGTCCAATTGTCTTCCCATCCCTGGTGTATTTAGTGTGTGTCTTTCCCCGCACTTGTTGCCAGTTTGTTTTGTGTGCCTTGCCGCAAACTTACCAGCGTATCATAGCTCTCTAGCAGCCTAGTTGTGTTTTTGGATCCTTGCTCTGTTTTTCGACCTGTCTCTCGCCTTGCCCTCTAGTACTTTCGCCCGTGTCTTCTCGTGCTTCGACCTACGCTGGATTACTGGACTCTGCCTTCGCCTGCCCCCCTTGGTACCTCTGCCCCGCGGACTGTCTTCCTGGCTACCGGACCCACTGCTGCCTGATCCCTCTGTGCTTTCGCCTCTACTGACTGCTTGCCTGTGTACCGATCTAGACACTATTAAAGGATTTTGTTTTGAACTCTCTCTGTGCCTGGTCTGCACCTGTGTCCGCCACCCCTCAGAACAGTTCAGGTGAACGCCTGACACCTGCTGCTTCTTCTGCTGCTAAAGCTGCTGAGATACTGAAATATCACTACAATCATTAGACCAACTGTTACCACTTACACATTTTTATGTTTCTGTTGTCAAGCAACTGAACATTATTGAATTTTGCAGCTTAATATTTGGACATGGACAACAGCAATGGGAATTACGGATCTTTTAAGAGAGCCGGTTCTTATGGCTTGGCTCACTCTTTCGGCTCCCAAATGGAACCTTAGATTTTTTTTTTTTTTGTTGCTTAAATTAATTTATTACTAAAATAACATAAAATTATGTGTAAAATGAATTACTAATGTACGAAACATGCACTATATCAAAAGTTTATTATTTATATGGTTTATTATACTCAACATGGAACAGAGTGCAATAAAAAATACATTTTAAGTACAAAAACAAATCCCCATCTCCTGGTAGCTCCAGCTTCCAGGCAGGAGTCGGCTCCGATCGTTCACTTCAAAGATCCTGTTCTAAGCTGTTTCTTTCACCACCGACACATCACTGCTTCCTAACACTCACCTTCTTAAGAGCACTGTCTCATGTCTCTTTTCTGCTGATGTCAAAGCAGGACTGCATCAGTGTCAGTATAGGACAGAGGACACAAGTTGTCATAGTTCCTTCAATTAACCCTTGTGTGGTGTTACTCAGCCAGTGTTCGTGGGTCTGGTGGACCCGCTGCATTTTTGGGTTTTTAATTCAACACAATCAAACAATTTCATGTTAAAATACTCAGCAGATGTTTATTTCATCTCAATTACAAGCAAAATAAGGTTTTTCACATTCTGCAGTGAACACTCAGACTGTTAATGTATCTCATTTTCTTCTTTTACCTGAAAAGTCATTGTGGGAGGTGAACACACATATTATTACACTGCTATAAATACTGATGTCTGACTGATGTCTGACACTGATTATTAGGATCAATATGTACCAATCAGTATTGATGACATCAGCAGGAAGATGAGGACTGGTCATAGTTTGAATAATGTTCCATGTATTATTCCAGAGCAAGCACTTAAGACGACAGTGGCAAGAAAAAACTCCCTTTTAACAGGAAGAAACCTTGAGCAGAACCTGGCTCAGATGGGGGACCCTCCTGCTGATGGCCGGGCTGGGTGAAAGGAGGAAAAGGAGGAAGATAGGACAGCTAGGAATGGAGGAGAGGAGGAGAAGGACATGCAGTATATAAAACATGATACAAACAGGGTTGGAAGTGAACAATGTTAGAGGGCCAGCATTCAGATTACAGAACAGTTAGTGGATACTGTGTGCTCAGCAGATTACAGTTATGATAGGAAACAGAGCACAGAAGCAAGAAGCTGTCATGACTGGTAATTATTTACATTACAGCCTGTATAGAATATTAATCCAACATGTATCTGTAGCAGAGTGGAACCCTTGTCTTCATATTAACTGCTTGTTAATTGTTTCGTTTGCTCAGCTCTTCATTTATAACTAAGTAGTGTGGCCCAATATAAATAGTACAGGCATTGTAATGTTGTAGTTTCACCACAAGAGGGAGTTGGTGGTTTGGAGTCGCTCCTGGTCAGCTGATGTCGACACGTGATTGTATTGCTCAAATGACGCATAGACAGGAGTGCACCATGACACGACGGTTGCTGAAAGTTTACTTTCACTTTCACCGAAGTTTGTGGCGCAGATGATTTTCTCTGTCTGAAGGTAAATGTCCGCACTTTTAATGTTTTATTCGTCAACACTTCCTGTAGTTACCTGGATTATCTGATGTACGGATTTGGATGTTGTGTTTGTTTTTTTTTTATACTGCGTTGTGGTGTTTAGTTGTATAGACTGAGTTGTCACTGTAAAGTCGGGATGAGGCAGGAAGAGGGCCGTCATTATCCGCCATGTTGTGTGGATATTTGCAGAAGAAGCGGTGGAGTCAGAGTAGAAGCAGAGTGAGCTGATGGTCAGTAGCTGAACACGGAGCCTTTGTTAGTCTGTGGCTCCACTTACTGCTGACTGAAGGCAGCTTTGCCTGCCTGAATCAGCCTGTGGAGGAGGCGGACCTGAGCCGCTGCTCTCCCGCAGTCTGAGCCGCTAAATGCGGTCTGAGCTCGGCCGGACAGCGGCTGGAGAACAGCTCCCGCTCCTATCAGCACAAACTCTACCTGATGAATTAGATGATAAAGACCCAAATCCATAAATACTCTCACAATAAAGCATCTCAGCGGCTCTGATAGGTGATTATATCTCTGTGGCTGGTCACAGTACAAACAGAAAAACTGTCTGTCAGGACATATTTGCTGTTTTTATTGATGTCTATCTGTGTCTCTGCTGTTTGGTTTGGTTTTGGTTTGTTGTTGCTGCTTCATATAGTTCAGACTTTACTAGGGTTGGTGAAAAAACTCTATTATTAGTCGCGATTATATTATGGAGGATTATTAAATTTCCAAAGATCGATTTTTTAAAATTTTGGTAATACGCAGGGACTTCTCCAGTCACTGGCTGTCATACAGGATTTAACCGCACGGTGGAACTGTTGACTAACAGTCATAACAAAACACCCTGTAACAGAGCCAGCGAGCTTACTACCGCGGTCAAAGCCAGCCGTCTCTCCTTTTTGCGAAGTGAATCCAGCCGCTCCAACATTTCAAGTGCCCTAGTGTTACAGACTTCATGGTAAATAGACGGATGCGGTTGAGAAAGTCAGCGCGAGGATGCTACAGCGTGGACCAACTTCCGGTTTTCAAAATAAAATGTGGGTTATTGAAAGGCAATAAAGAGATGTCAGTGCGATCCTGTACTGGTTTTGAATCATTATGTCACATGACCAAGAGGCTATTGAAGAAAATTGATGATATATATCAAAACTTAATGATCAGGAGTGTTAAAAAGTAATAAAAAAGGTGTATCTAAGCCAGTTATTATTATCTATGATCATACACTGATTTTGAGTCATTAGGTCACATGACTTATTGAACCTATTGAGCTAAAATGCAAATATTTACATTATAAAATTAATATAAAATCTCATAAATGTTAAAATGGAATAAAAAGGTGTATCTCAACTAGGGCAAAAATCATAATCACGATTATTATGATTCATATTGAAATCACGATTATTCAAAACAATTATTCATTCGTTTTTAAATTTGTTTTTATTGAACTTGAAAGTTTTTTTTCTGTGTAACGCAATGAGTAATGTTGAATTACAGCTAAACTGACAAAAATGAATTAAAAGAAAGTGAAAAAATATATAAATAACATATATGCAAATAATAAATATAAAAATTTATGTGGTAGTGTACTCAATGCCACAACAAACTCCAGTGCAAGAAGATTCAGCTTCTTCTGTGTCTCGGTCAGCTCCCTCTTTTTTCTCCAGCTGTAGATGATGAAGATGCTGACCAGTTTCTTGCAGAGGCCCATTGCACGGGTGATCCTGGGATCCTTCATTGCATTGTCTAAGATTACAAAAATATATGTATTAACACATTATCATGATGATCAAAATTTTTTTATCAATTTATCATGATGATCATTATTCATTTATCATACCTGTGAAGTAGGAAGAGTTGACTGTAATTTGACTGTGTGTGGAGGGATGACTGAGAAGCTCACACGTAATAGCCTAAATTCATTACATTTTTTGTTATTAATTATTAGTTAATCACACAATCAGGAGAAAGAGAACCTACTCACCTATGGCCAAGTGGAGCCTGTGCCCGAAGCACTGCAGCCTCGTCCAGCCATTGATTTCAGCTGCCAGTCGTGCGTTTGAGGCATTGTCTGTGGTAATACAGACGAGGTTCTCCTCCTTTAAATCCCACGCAGCCATCACTTGCCTCAGGCAATGTTTTGCCCCGTGGTCTTCGGGAAAGACATGCAGCGCACCGCTGTAAAAGGTAGTGTGCGCTTCTACGTTAACGTCACAGGACAGAATGAGAGCAACACGGGAGCAAGGCAAACGGCACAATGATCGTTTTATGTCAATTATCTTCTTTTCATAATCGTGGGAAGCCAAAATCGAAATCGTAATCGAATTTCAATTAATCGCCCAGCCCTAATCTCAACCAGCCAGTGTAGTACTATGACCATACACTAATTTTGAGTCACATGACCTGGAACACTCCTGATCATTAATTTTTGATATATATAATCAATTTTCAATAGTCTCTAGGTCATGTGACATACTGATTGAAAACCAGTACAGGATCGCACCGACACGTCTCTTTATTGCCTTTCAATAACCCACATTTTATTTTGAAAACCGGAAGTTGGTCCACGCTGTAGCATCCTAGCGCTGACTTTCTCAACCGCATCCTTCTATTTACCGTAAAGTCTATAACACGGGAGCACTTGAAATGTTGGAGCGGCTGGCTTGACTTCGCAAAAATCCATCTGGGCTAAAAGTGAGCATGTGGATGCATTTTGGTTTTGATGGCAGGAGTTTTAAACACGTCGAGAGGACGTACGTTGTCTGCAGACTTTGTCGCACTAAGCTAAAGTACTGTGGCAATACAAGCAACGTGAAGGTTCCAGGTTCGAACCTTCTGAGCTCTTGTGTGCGGAGTTTGCATGTTCTCCCTGTGCCTGCGTGGGTTTTCTCCGGGTACTCTTCCAACCTCTTCCAACTAAATTGGAAGTTACAGCTGTACCACATAATACTGAAGGTGCTGTGAGAGATGTTTCTCAATAAAAGAGAAGTTGAGTAATTCAGCAGCTGACTGTTTTTTTAATGGTGGAATACGTTTATGGTGTATTTTGGGAGTTGTCACATGGAAACTCAATAATCGATAAGTAATCGAATCAAGACCTCAATAATCGTAATCGAAGCAGGAAATTGGAACGATTAACTACCCCTAGGCCCCAACTAAAAACTAAACTTGTGTTTTCTCTCTATATGAAGGTAGAAAGTGTGTGTGAGCTGATGTGGATGTGAATTCAGCATCATGAATCAGTGTGAGGACAGAGAGGAGGGAGCCCCTCCCCCTAAAAAAGTCTGTGTGGGGACAATGAGATCCAGACCAAAAGCTCAGAGGTGAGATGAGGATCTCTAACTGTCCATGACTCTTCTCCATGTCAGAGCTCAGCACTCACATCACTGCACCATCATTATTCACACTCAAAGCTCTGTGTGTGTTGTGTTGAAGGCCAGAGCAGCAGCACACACCAGACTCTGCTGGACCTGGACCTGAACATGGACCTGAGCCCAGCTGTGTGTCCATGAAGAGTGACAGGTCAATGGATGACCCCATTTATTTTAAAAGACAAGTTCGCTCTGCTGCAAAGAAGTGAGTTGAGACTGACTACATGTTTTCTTCTTTACTATGAGAACACTGTATGAATAATAGATATGTTGTCCCTGTCCCCATGTCCCTGATGGTCCTAATCTCTGTGTCCACCAGGATCCATCAGAGACCAGACTTCCCTGGACCTGAGCCCAGCTGTGTGTCCATGAAGAGTGACAGGTCAATGGATGACCCCATTTATTTTAAAAGACAAGTTCGCTCTGCTGCAAAGAAGTGAGTTGAGACTGACTACATGTTTTCTTCTTTACTATGAGAACACTGTATGAATAATAGATATGTTGTCCCTGTCCCCATGTCCCTGATGGTCCTAATCTCTGTGTCCACCAGGATCCATCAGAGACCAGACTTCCCTGGACCTGAGCCCAGCTGTGTGTCCATGAAGAGTGACAGGTCAATGGATGACCCCATTTATTTTAAAAGACAAGTTCGCTCTGCTGCAAAGAAGTGAGTTGAGACTGATTACATGTTTTCTTCTTTACTATGAGAACACTGTATGAATAATAGATATGTTGTCCCTGTCCCCATGTACCTGATGGTCCTAATCTCTGTGTCCACCAGGATCCATCGGAGACCAGACTTCCCTGTACCTGAGCCCAGCTGTGTGTCCATGAAGAGTGACAGGTCAAATGGTCACCTCATTAATTTCAAAGGACAGCCTCCCTCTGCTGCAAAGAAGTGAGCTGCAACTGAGTTTAAAATGTATCAGACAGCTGTCCTGTATAACTGGTCTTCTATGAAAGATGAAGTGATTGTGTTTTGTCTCCAGGCTTCATGAATGACACAGTATATGAACATGATCAGGCTGAAACACAGGCTTTAGTGGCAAAGTTGATGTTTCTCTTTTCAAGAAAAGCACTTCTTATGTTCTTATATGTGTGATTCAGATCAGAAGTAAAACTCCCTGTAACTCAGCATCTATCCAGTTCCAGTGTTTGTGTTAGTGTCCTGTAGCAGAGGTGAGACTTCTGTCAAACCCAGTGTGAGTCCTTAAAACTCATCATTTAAAAGGTGGACTTGTTGTGATGACTCTAGGTCATGAGGTACAGAATTGATTGCTTGTTTCCTCTCATTGAGAATGTCACAGCACAGTAGTGTTTGCTTTAATCAGGACAGTCACCACAGAACATAAAAGCAGCTGTTGTTTGTGTACAAAGCATAAAACGCTCACAGATGCTGCAAACATAATGTGAACTAATTCTTCATGATTCCTCCACAGAGTGGACCAGGAGAGCTCAGAGGTTCCCAGTGCTCAGTCTGCCCAGCAGCATCAAACACACCTGGACTCCATATTTATGGTCTGTACATGGACATCAACTACTTTGACATCTGTTGTGTTGACAATAATCTCCATGCTGCACTTTTTAGAGCAGTGGATTGTCAGTGTGTCCAACATGGATCTGATGTTTGGCTCCATGGTTTTACTTTGATTGTGTCATTCATATAGTTTTCTGTTCCAGCTGCTGGAGGAGAACATTGTCACTTTTGTGAAGAAGGAGCTAAAGAAGATCCAGAAGGTTGTGAGTCCAGATTACCCAGAATGCTCAGAGAGTCAGAGGGAGGATGAGGAGGTGTTGGACGGTGAGGATGAAGAGCAGAGGAGGAGCAGCAGAGAGGCTTTTGTGAAGATCACAGTGAACTTCCTGAGGAGAATGAAGCAGGAGGAGCTGGCTGACTGTCTGCACAGCAGTAAGAGGATTTCTCTAAAGATTCAACATGATGGACAAATGGGACATTTACTAACGTCTCAAGACATGGAGGGAAATATGTTCATGTGTGTTCTTCAGGGGGATGAACATGTCATGTTTTCTTTATGAATCAGTCATTGATGTTGTTTCTTGTTTGTTCATTCAGGACACATTGTTCCAGTTTGTCAACGTAAACTTAAATCTACTCTGAAGAAGAAGTTCCAGTGTGTGTTTGAGGGGATCTCTAAAGCAGGAAACCCAACCCTTCTGAATCAGATCTACACAGAGCTCTACATCACAGAGGGAGGGACTGGAGAGGTCAATGATGAACATGAGGTCAGACAGATTGAAACAGCATCCAGGAAACCAGCCAGGCCAGAAACAAGCATCAGACGAGAAGACATCTTTAAAGCCTCACCTGGAAGAGATGGACCAATCAGAACAGTGATGACAAAGGGAGTGGCTGGCATTGGGAAAACAGTCTTAACACAGAAGTTGACTCTGGACTGGGCTGAAGACAAAGCCAACCAGGACATACACTTCACATTTCCATTCACGTTCAGAGAGCTGAATGTGCTGAAAGAGAAAAAGTTCAGCTTGGTGGAACTTGTTCATCAGTTCTTTACTGAAACCAAAGAAGCAGGACTCTGCAGGTTTGAAGAGGTCCAGGTTCTGTTCATCTTTGACGGTCTGGATGAGTGTCGACTTCCTCTGGACTTCCACAACACTGAGATCCTGACTGATGTTACAGAGTCCACCTCAGTGGATGTGCTGCTGACAAACCTCATCAGGGGGAAACTGCTTCCCTCTGCTCGCCTCTGGATAACCACACGACCTGCAGCAGCCAATCAGATCCCTCCTGAGTGTGTTGACATGGTGACAGAGGTCAGAGGGTTCACTGACCCACAGAAGGAGGAGTACTTCAGGAAGAGGTTCAGAGAGGAGGAGCAGGCCAGAAGGATCATCTCCCACATCAAGACTTCACGAAGCCTCCACATCATGTGCCACATCCCGGTCTTCTGCTGGATCACTGCTACAGTTCTGGAGGATGTGTTGGAAACCAGAGAGGGAGGAGGGCTGCCCAAGACCCTGACTGACCTGTACTCACACTTCCTGCTGGTTCAGACAAAGAGGAAGAAGCACAAGTATGATGAGGGACATGAGACGAGTCCACAGGAGCTGATGAAGGCTGACAGGGAAGTTCTTCTGAAGCTGGGGAGGCTGGCGTTTGAACATCTGGAGAAAGGAAACATCATGTTCTACCAAGAAGACCTGGAGCAGTGTGGTCTTGATGTCACAGAGGCCTTGGTTTACTCAGGAGTTTGTACAGAGATCTTTAAAAGAGAGAGTGTGATCTTCCAGAACACAGTCTACTGCTTTGTTCATCTGAGCATTCAGGAGTTTCTGGCTGCAGTCTACATGTTCCACTGTTACACTGAGAGGAAGACGGAAGAGCTGGGGACTTTCCTGGGACAAGACTACGAAGACTGGGATTCACAACCTTTTAGCTGGAACACTGAGTATTTTGGAAATAACAATAGCAGCTACCCATCACTCGATGTCCTCCTCAGTGATGCCATGGAGAAATCCCTCGAAAGTAAAAATGGTCACCTGGACCTGTTTGTTCGCTTCCTTCATGGCCTGTCTCTGGAGTCCAACCAGAGACTCTTAGGAGGCCTTCTGGGTCAGACAGAGAACAGAACAGAAATCATCCAGAGAGCCATCAACAACCTGAAGGAGATGAACACAGATGATATCTCTCCTGACAGAAACATCAACATCTTCCTCTGTCTGATGGAGATGAATGACCGCTCAGTACATCAGGAGATCCAAGAGTTCCTGAAGTCAGAGAACCGATCAGAGAAGAGACTCTCTGAGATCCACTGTTCAGCTCTGGCCTACGTTCTGCAGATGTCAGAGGAGGTTCTGGATGAGTTGGACCTGAAGAAGTACAACACATCAGGGGAGGGACGACGGAGACTGATCCCAGCTGTGGGGAACTGCAGAAAGGCTGTGTAAGTCCAGACATGATCTTTAACATTATCAGTCAGTGCAGATTAGTAGTTTAGTTTTTCAAATATACAAAGTATGAAATTATTCTCATTATTCTCATAATAGTTTTATAATCTTTAGGTCAGCTGTGTGTTTTTCTGGAGATGTTTTAAATGTTGTGTTTGTCAAATGTAGATTTTTCAGTTGGTTGTGATTATTGCTGTTAAGTTTTTCTGTTTATTAGTAACTGTTACATTTTACATTCATTTGTTCATTTATTCATGTTATATTGAGTCTTTTTGTTTTCACAAATTCACTTTTCAGATGATTAAACTCTACTTGAAACATAATTATGAATATTATCTTCCATTTCTGCCAATAGATCCCTCTAAATCCTCCACACTGCTCCTTTAAAGTCTTTCCATATTTTGTGTTAAATAAGTCAGAATCAGGTGTTTTCTCTCCTGGTGTAGAGGAGAGTAGAATCAGGAAACACCTTCAGCTTCATTCAGCTACAGCTGAACTCATGAAGTCATTTCTTACAGTGTAGTTGTGTGAGGAGGAGACCACTTCACAGTCAGTGTGGACCACAGGAAGGACGACTGCCACCAGACTATTTAAATCAATGTGTGACATCTTACTGTTGGTTGAAGTCAAGAAATGTGAATTTGTCATTTAATGTTGTTTAATGACCCAAAGTTCAGGAAGAAGAAGGTCATGTAAAAACTTCAATGATGAAGAGGATTTGAGTCCAACATGTCTGATTTGATCTTTATCTTCTAATTCCAGACTTGACTGAGCTCAGCAGCATGTTGTGAATCTGTGTTGACATGAATAGTTGTATGAATGTTGTGGTGACATTTGGATGATGTGTGTAGAAGGCTGACATTATAATGATCCACAATAAGAGAAGGACAAAGTCCCTCTACTCATGTTAGTGAAAGCTCATTGATTAGGACATATCTGATTGGATTAGAAATGATTTTTATTCATATGATTTATTCTATATTCAGATTGAGTTCCTGCAGTTTGTCAGAGATCAGCTGTGCTTCTCTGGCCTCAGCTCTGAAGTCCAACCCCTCCCATCTGAGACACCTGGACCTGAGCTACAACAAGCTGCAGGATTCAGGAGTGAAGCTGCTGTGTGGTTCTCTGGAGAGTCCACACTGTAGACTGGAGACTCTGAGGTCAGTTCACTGTCTGTTACTGTTGTAGATCTTTTATCTTTAATCCACAACTGAACCTGGTTTATCTTCATCTAGAAGTTGAATCCATTCATCTTGAATGAATGAATGAATGAGATTTGAAATAGTTGTTGTTCCATATTGTGACTTTTTTTTATTATTTTTATTCTTATTTCAGACTAAGAATTATTCTTTCAGTTTCTCTTCATTTCACTTTATGTGACCCAACTCAGAGTGTAGAGAGGTGTGAGGAGTTAAAATTATAAACCTCAAAGTAATATAACTTACTGATACTGAGTGGTGACACACATAACTAAAAAGTTCAAAAAGGAAGAGCAGCAGACATGCATTCAAACAAATTGATTTAAACCTAGATAATTAAGACAGGAAGTGTTGAGAACTAACAGGCCTGAATGAACAAAAGCACTCAGGTAAGTACAAATGATAGACTTTATTCTACAGTATTGAAATAACCTAGATAGCACCAACTGAATACAACAATAAAAGTTTAAAACAAGGGTAGAGTCCTCACTGCGGGGAGATTCTATCACAACCTGCTTATACTCACACCATGTGCTCACCTGGTGCTGGTCCCACTAGAAGACACTTCAAACACTGCAAGTGTACAAACACTGCAAGTGTACAAACACTGAACTACACATGAGAAAATTCAAGACATGACCATGTGACTGCCACCATTTATATTAGCACACAGCATGCAGAGTGTGTACCCTGCAAACTGCTCCCCAAAGGCTGAACCTCTACCTAAAAATAAAAACAATTATAAATATTATAAGAAGTGCTGCACCCTCACCTGGGCTTTTAAAGACAGGCATATCTATTCCTACCCATTAGTGGGTGGAGTTACAAACCTAAACCAGCCAGGCCTCTAAGCCTAACTCAACCCTCACATTTAATTACAAAAACCTATTCAGCTACAAAGTTCATGAAGCAGAAGGTCATGTAAAAACTTCAACAATGAAGAGGATTTTATTCGTCCTCATCTGAGTTGATATTTATCATCTAAGTACAAACTTTATTAAATCAGCATCTTTGGGATTAAAATACTTTCTCTTCACTTTAACATGGGTTTAGTTGTAGATTTCCTGAGCTGATCAGAGACCTGTACTGTGAATCAGGATTTGGGATTAGCCCGGTAACTTCAGGTTTAACTCTGGGTTTTCAGAATTATGATGGTGGTTCACTTGTGAACAGGTTACATCACCATGGTAACTTATGCTGCACAGCTAACCTGCTCTGGAGCAGGTAAACTTCAGAGGATCAGATCAAAACCTGTCAACAGCCTGAATATTGACCAATCAGATCACTGGAAAATCACTGGAGGTTTTCCATGTGTTCACTCTGGTTTTAAAACAAACAGAAGGAGAGTTTATCACTAAATAACAACATAATAAATATTCTAGTTTCATTTGAAGTGAACAAATATTCTTTAATCTGACAGAATTCCTGACACTGTTGATGCTTTTACTCTTATTGCATCACTGCAGCTCAGAATAACATGAGGAGACTTTGTGATGATAATTGTTGATTAAAACTAAACCCTCTGATGTCTGTTAGAAAAACTGTCCACACACTTAAAGATTTCATGTGATTATAAATGAACATCTCAGTCAGACTGAGCCTATAAGAAGTTAACTGCTTTTCTCCTTCCTGCTTTGGAAGCTGAAAGAGTTAATTCACTCTTACTTTTTTAACATGCATCACACTCTCATAATAATTTGTTACTAATTAAGAAACTTCAAAATAATTATTGTACTTATCTACTTTATATCCTTGGTCTGATGTTATCAATTGTAAATTATTTCTAGCTTTTCTTTTCTATTTGGGTCATGTGATCATCAAGCAAGACATTTTTCCTGGATCAGGACTGAACATTTGAAGTTTGATCCATTTCAGTGGTGAATCAAAGTCAGTTTTTAGTCCAACATGTCTGATTTGATCTTTATCTTCTAATTCCAGACTTGACTGAGCTCAGCAGCATGTTATGAATCTGTGTTGACATGAATAGTTGTATGAATGTTGTGGTGACATTTGGATGATGTGTGTAGAAGGCTGACATTATGATGATCCACAATAAGAGAAGGACAAAGTCCCTCTACTCATGTTAGTGAAAGCTCATTGATTAGGACATATCTGATTGGATTAGAAATGATTTTTATCCACATGATTTATTCTTTATTCAGGTTGAGTCGCTGCAGTTTGTCAGAGATCAGCTGTGCTTCTCTGGCCTCAGCTCTGAAGTCCAACCCCGCCCATCTGAGACACCTGGACCTGAGTGACAACAAGTTGCAGGATTCAGGAGTGAAGCTGCTGTGTGGTTTTCTGGAGAGTCCACACTGTAGACTGGAGACTCTGAGGTCAGACTGAGAGACAGAAAGAAATGTTTCTTCACTCTTTGCTTTATGATCTGTGATGTTTATAGTGACTGAAGTTAATGAGAGCTGTGTTTGACTTTTAGTATCTGACTGTTTTTAAGCTGCATCCTGTTGGTTCAGGTGTTTGGAGTTTCCATTTTCCAAACTTGTACATTCTCAACCTTCTTCAGCTCTGAACAGATGATGAAACACTCAACGCTTTCAAGCAGGAACTTTGTCTCCTAAACTCACATCTTTTATTCTTTATTCAGATTGAGGCTCTGCAGTTTGTCAGAGATCAGCTGTGCTTCTCTGGCCTCAGCTCTGAAGTCCAACCCCTCCCATCTGAGAGACCTGGACCTGAGTGAAAACGACCTGCAGGATTCAGGAGTGAAGGATCTGTGTGGTTTTCTGCAGAGTCCAGACTGTGGACTGGAGACTCTGAGGTCAGACTCCATTGTTTACTTGTGTGCTGAGATGAATATGATGTGAAAGTTGTGCTTTATTCAGTATTTATTAGGTCAAATCTCCTTCAGAATTTCTAACATTCAAAGTGTGAAATGGTTGAAAGGAAGTTGTGAAAGTGCTGACTCTGATTTTCAAAGTGATTTTTAAAGCTTTGAAAATGATTTGGATTCTGACTCTTACAGTCCACATTGACAGTGTCAGCAGTTTGACTGAGTTGAGCTTGTGTTATTCACAAAGTCTCATTGAGATCAGGATGTTTGACAAGAACTGATCTGTACAACACGTGTGAGCAGGTCTGAAGGCACAAGTGTTCATAGCTGCTCCCAATGGCCTCACTCACAGGCACAGTGAAAAGCCTGCTGTCACAGAGAGGACACGTCACCATGGTTTAAATACGGAGAGGACATTTTCACACAGTGTCTCCTGAAGACATTCATAGAGCTACACTCAGCTGCTGAGCTGAACAGGGACACAAATATTTGTGGAACCAGTGAAAACAGAGCAGAGAGAGAAGTTCAAACCCTGGCTCCTTTCTCAGCTCCACACAGCCGACCAATCACTGAGCCCACTGGGTGTCAACGTCCCACTGTGTCTTTGTCACAGGGACACAAACTGTGGGACGCTGACAGCCACCAGGAAGGTGGGGCCAGGAATCCCAGAATGCAATGCTGGAACAGCAGATTCAAATGTGTGAGCAGAGAGTGTTGGATGAAGCTGAACTTGCTTTGGACCAAAGACACATGACTGGAATGTGATGAAATGTCTCATTCAACACACTGCACATGTTCTGAATGTCTGCAGCTTCTCAAACTCTCAACACAAACTTCAGTCACACTCAAAACATCAAAGGCTCAAACTATGATTTCACACAATATGAAAGATTTCATTTGAAACCTTAGTGAACACTTTGAAAACTTTCTTCCAAACTGTTAAACCTGAGTGTGAATGTGGGACTTTTTGAAGGAGATTTGAGCTCAGAGATTTGATGCTGATCCACACTGAGCATCTTGTTCAGCTTCATATTTCAAACTCATTGAATGAAGATTCAAAATCCAACACTTGCTAATTGACTCTTTACTTTGGAACAATTTCATCTTCACCTTCAGTTGATTTTTATATTTCTTCACATACAAAGCAAATATTCCACATTAAGACAGAAAGAAATGTTTCTTCACTCTTTGCTTTATGATCTGTGATGTTTATAGTGACTGAAGTTAATGAGAGCTGTGTTTGACTTTTAGTATCTGACTGTTTTTAAGCTGCATCCTGTTGGTTCAGGTGTTTGGAGTTTCCATTTTCCAAACTTGTACATTCTCAACCTTCTTCAGCTCTGAACAGATGATGAAACACTCAACGCTTTCAAGCAGGAACTTTGTCTCCTAAACTCACATCTTTTATTCTTTATTCAGGTTGAGGGGCTGCTGGTTGTCAGAGATCAGCTGTGCTTCTCTGGCCTCAGCTCTGAAGTCCAACCCCTCCCATCTGAGACACCTGGACCTGAGTGAAAACAACCTGCAGGATTCAGGAGTGAATCATCTGTGTGGTTTTCTGCAGAGTCCAGACTGTGGACTGGAGACTCTGAGGTCAGACTCCATTGTTTACTTGTGTGCTGAGATGAATATGATGTGAAAGTTGTGCTTTATTCAGTATTTATTAGGTCAAATCTCCTTCAGAATTTCTAACATTCAAAGTGTGAAATGGTTGAAAGGAAGTTGTGAAAGTGCTGACTCTGATTTTCAAAGTGATTTTTAAAGCTTTGAAAATGATTTGGATTCTGACTCTTACAGTCCACATTGACAGTGTCAGCAGTTTGACTGAGTTGAGCTTGTGTTATTCACAAAGTCTCATTGAGATCAGGATGTTTGACAAGAACTGATCTGTACAACACGTGTGAGCAGGTCTGAAGGCACAAGTGTTCATAGCTGCTCCCAATGGCCTCACTCACAGGCACAGTGAAAAGCCTGCTGTCACAGAGAGGACACGTCACCATGGTTTAAATACGGAGAGGACATTTTCACACAGTGTCTCCTGAAGACATTCATAGAGCTACACTCAGCTGCTGAGCTGAACAGGGACACAAATATTTGTGGAACCAGTGAAAACAGAGCAGAGAGAGAAGTTCAAACCCTGGCTCCTTTCTCAGCTCCACACAGCCGACCAATCACTGAGCCCACTGGGTGTCAACGTCCCACTGTGTCTTTGTCACAGGGACACAAACTGTGGGACGCTGACAGCCACCAGGAAGGTGGGGCCAGGAATCCCAGAATGCAATGCTGGAACAGCAGATTCAAATGTGTGAGCAGAGAGTGTTGGATGAAGCTGAACTTGCTTTGGACCAAAGACACATGACTGGAATGTGATGAAATGTCTCATTCAACACACTGCACATGTGCTGAATGTCTGCAGCTTCTCAAACTCTCAACACAAACTTCAGTCACACTCAAAACATCAAAGGCTCAAACTATTATTTCACACAATATGAAAGATTTCATTTGAAACCTTAGTGAACACTTTGAAAACTTTCTTCCAAACTGTTAAACCTGAGTGTGAATGTGGGACTTTTTGAAGGAGATTTGAGCTCAGAGATTTGATGCTGATCCACACTGAGCATCTTGTTCAGCTTCATATTTCAAACTCATTGAATGAAGATTCAAAATCCAACACTTGCTAATTGACTCTTTACTTTGGAACAATTTCATCTTCACCTTCAGTTGACTTTTATATTTCTTCACATACAAAGCAAATATTCCACATTAAGACAGAAAGAAATGTTTCTTCACTCTTTGCTTTATGATCTGTGATGTTTATAGTGACTGAAGTTAATGAGAGCTGTGTTTGACTTTTAGTATCTGACTGTTTTTAAGCTGCATCCTGTTGGTTCAGGTGTTTGGAGTTTCCATTTTCCAAACTTGTACATTCTCAACCTTCTTCAGCTCTGAACAGATGATGAAACACTCAAAGCTTTCAAGCAGGAACTTTGTCTCCTAAACTCACATCTTTTATTCTTTATTCAGGTTGAGTCTCTGCAGGTTGTCAGAGATCAGCTGTGCTTCTCTGGCCTCAGCTCTGAAGTCCAACCCCTCCCATCTGAGACACCTGGACCTGAGTGCAAACAACCTGCAGGATTCAGGAGTGAAGGATCTGTGTGGTTTTCTGCAGAGTCCAGACTGTGGACTGGAGACTCTGAGGTCAGACTCCATTGTTTACTTGTGTGCTGAGATGAATATGATGTGAAAGTTGTGCTTTATTCAGTATTTATTAGGTCAAATCTCCTTCAGAATTTCTAACATTCAAAGTGTGAAATGGTTGAAAGGAAGTTGTGAAAGTGCTGACTCTGATTTTCAAAGTGATTTTTAAAGCTTTGAAAATGATTTGGATTCTGACTCTTACAGTCCACATTGACAGTGTCAGCAGTTTGACTGAGTTGAGCTTGTGTTATTCACAAAGTCTCATTGAGATCAGGATGTTTGACAAGAACTGATCTGTACAACACGTGTGAGCAGGTCTGAAGGCACAAGTGTTCATAGCTGCTCCCAATGGCCTCACTCACAGGCACAGTGAAAAGCCTGCTGTCACAGAGAGGACACGTCACCATGGTTTAAATACGGAGAGGACATTTTCACACAGTGTCTCCTGAAGACATTCATAGAGCTACACTCAGCTGCTGAGCTGAACAGGGACACAAATATTTGTGGAACCAATGAAAACAGAGCAGAGAGAGAAGTTCAAACCCTGGCTCCTTTCTCAGCTCCACACAGCCGACCAATCACTGAGCCCACTGGGTGTCAACGTCCCACTGTGTCTTTGTCACACCGACACAAACTGTGGGACGCTGACAGCCACCAGGAAGGTGGGGCCAGGAATCCCAGAATGCAATGCTGGAACAGCAGATTCAAATGTGTGAGCAGAGAGTGTTGGATGAAGCTGAACTTGCTTTGGACCAAAGACACATGACTGGAATGTGATGAAATGTCTCATTCAACACACTGCACATGTGCTGAATGTCTGCAGCTTCTCAAACTCTCAACACAAACTTCAGTCACACTCAAAACATCAAAGGCTCAAACTATTATTTCACACAATATGAAAGATTTCATTTGAAACCTTAGTGAACACTTTGAAAACTTTCTTCCAAACTGTTAAACCTGAGTGTGAATGTGGGACTTTTTGAAGGAGATTTGAGCTCAGAGATTTGATGCTGATCCACACTGAGCATCTTGTTCAGCTTCATATTTCAAACTCATTGAATGAAGATTCAAAATCCAACACTTGCTAATTGACTCTTTTCTTTGGAACAATTTCATCTTCACCTTCAGTTGACTTTTATATTTCTTCACATACAAAGCAAATATTCCACATTAAGACAGAAAGAAATGTTTCTTCACTCTTTGCTTTATGATCTGTGATGTTTATAGTGACTGAAGTTAATGAGAGCTGTGTTTGACTTTTAGTATCTGACTGTTTTTAAGCTGCATCCTGTTGGTTCAGGTGTTTGAAGTTTCCATTTTCCAAACTTGTACATTCTCAACCTTCTTCAGCTCTGAACAGATGATGAAACACTCAACGCTTTCAAGCAGGAACTTTGTCTCCTAAACTCACATCTTTTATTCTTTATTCAGGTTGAGGGGCTGCAGTTTGTCAGAGATCAGCTGTGCTTCTCTGGCCTCAGCTCTGAAGTCCAACCCCTCCCATCTGAGACACCTGGACCTGAGTGAAAACAACCTGCAGGATTCAGGACTGAAGGATCTGTGTGGTTTTCTGCAGAGTCCAGACTGTGGACTGGAGACTCTGAGGTCAGACTCCATTGTTTACTTGTGTGCTGAGATGAATATGATGTGAAAGTTGTGCTTTATTCAGTATTTATTAGGTCAAATCTCCTTCAGAATTTCTAACATTCAAAGTGTGAAATGGTTGAAAGGAAGTTGTGAAAGTGCTGACTCTGATTTTCAAAGTGATTTTTAAAGCTTTGAAAATGATTTGGATTCTGACTCTTACAGTCCACATTGACAGTGTCAGCAGTTTGACTGAGTTGAGCTTGTGTTATTCACAAAGTCTCATTGAGATCAGGATGTTTGACAAGAACTGATCTGTACAACACGTGTGAGCAGGTCTGAAGGTACAAGTGTTCATAGCTGCTCCCAATGGCCTCACTCACAGGCACAGTGAAAAGCCTGCTGTCACAGAGAGGACACGTCACCATGGTTTAAATACGGAGAGGACATTTTCACACAGTGTCTCCTGAAGACATTCATAGAGCTACACTCAGCTGCTGAGCTGAACAGGGACACAAATATTTGTGGAAGCAATGAAAACAGAGCAGAGAGAGAAGTTCAAACCCTGGCTCCTTTCTCAGCTCCACACAGCCGACCAATCACTGAGCCCACTGGGTGTCAACGTCCCACTGTGTCTTTGTCACAGGGACACAAACTGTGGGACACAGACCCCCCCTAAGCTGACAGCCACCAGGAAGGTGGGGCCAGGAATCCCAGAATGCAATGCTGGAACAGCAGATTCAAATGTGTGAGCAGAGAGTGTTGGATGAAGCTGAACTTGCTTTGGACCAAAGACACATGACTGGAATGTGATGAAATGTCTCATTCAACACACTGCACATGTGCTGAATGTCTGCAGCTTCTCAAACTCTCAACACAAACTTCAGTCACACTCAAAACATCAAAGGCTCAAACTATGATTTCACACAATATGAAAGATTTCATTTGAAACCTTAGTGAACACTTTGAAAACTTTCTTCCAAACTGTTAAACCTGAGTGTGAATGTGGGACTTTTTGAAGGTGATTTGAGCTCAGAGATTTGATGCTGATCCACACTGAGCATCTTGTTCAGCTTCATATTTCAAACTCATTGAATGAAGATTCAAAATCCAACACTTGCTAATTGACTCTTTACTTTGGAACAATTTCATTTTCACCTTCAGTTGACTTTTATATTTCTTCACATACAAAGCAAATATTCCACATTAAGACAGAAAGAAATGTTTCTTCGCTCTTTGCTTTATGATCTGTGATGTTTATAGTGACTGAAGTTAATGAGAGCTGTGTTTGACTTTTAGTATCTGACTGTTTTTAAGCTGCATCCTGTTGGTTCAGGTGTTTGGAGTTTCCATTTTCCAAACTTGTACATTCTCAACCTTCTTCAGCTCTGAACAGATGATGAAACACTCAACGCTTTTAAGCAGGAACTTTGTCTCCTAAACTCACATCTTTTATTCTTTATTCAGGTTGAGTCTCTGCAGGTTGTCAGAGATCAGCTGTGCTTCTCTGGCCTCAGCTCTGAAGTCCAACCCCTCCCATCTGAGACACCTGGACCTGAGTAAAAACAACCTGCAGGATTCAGACCTGAAGGATCTGTGTGGTTTTCTGCAGAGTCCAGACTGTGGACTGGATACTCTGAGGTCAGTAGAGGGTTGGAGTCAGTCCATGCTGCTTTCATCAGTATTGTACTAAACACAGTTCGTATCAAAGCAAAGATCCAGTGTCTCCTGTAAACCTCCAACCTTCTCAGTGGCTGCTTTCCTCATTGAAGCTGTGAGAGGAGAACGGGGACAGGCCTCAGGATAGGACAGAAAGACAGAGACGCAGAGGACAGTCAGCCAATCACAGCAGCCACAAGCTCATTGTGATCTGTTGTTGTTGTTGTTGTTGTTGTGTTCATGTCAACAGGAAATAAAGCTGGATCACAGCTGACAGCCTCACAGGATGTGTAGAGACAGTTGTCCTCATTGGTCCAACTGTCCTACCATCACATCTAATCTGAGACTGTTTGTTGTCTCATTTCAACAGTAAAGAATTGATGAGTTTGATCTTTGTCACAGCTCTGAGATCAGTCTGACTGCAGCCTGCAAATCACTGGCTCTGATTTCAGAGAAGCATCATGACATTTTGTCAGCATGTGGTCTGATACAGAGCAGAACCTCTGCTGAAGTCCAGTGATCACATCTGTATATCTGTCCATCTGTCAGATACTTTCAGTGACAGCCTCCATGTTTATTTGTCAGCTGATATTTCAGAAGCAGATCAGATGTTCATCAACACACAGAGACTCTTTCTTTAAATGGAACATGAGTTGACATGTAACAGCAGTGAATCCATCACTAAACTGTTTGTGCAGTAATGAAGCTTCATGACTCAGCAGTTTATTTCCACTGTGGACTTGAGTGAAATGTTCAGAGTAAACAGACTTGATGCTAAAAGTCTCTGCAGGTGTGTGAGCTTCCAGCTCAGTGTCTTCACTCCAATACGTTAACATGAGAGCTGAGAGGAAGCTGCTACACTACACAGCTGCTCCACTTCTGCTCTGAACAGGACTGAAGTCCCTGCTGCTCTTTATACTGGATGTGCTGCATCAGTGACTGACAGCTGATGAAGTGAGTCTCTGTAAACACTGATTTATCTCCTCTGTTGTCTGTCTTCTTCTCTCAACAGATGGAGGCTGGGATCTTTCTAAAGGAGAGAGTGAAGAGGACAGTGTGTGTGTTGAGAGAGGACGAGCTGTGTCCTGATGATCCAGAGAGGTTGAAGCAGCAGCAGCTTGTGTGTAGAGAGGCTCTGATTGGTCCATGTTACTGGGAGGTAGAGTGGAGAGGAGAGCTTCATCCAGCAGTGACTGACAGAGGAACCAGAAGAAGTGGAGAAGACTCTCAGTGCTGCAGTCTGAACTGCTCTGAGAACAGCTCCACTGTCAAGTCCACCATCATCCCTGTGTGTTCCTCTGGATCTGAAAGAGAATCATCAGTGTATCTGGACTGCTCTGCTGCTGCTCTGTCCTTCTACACAGTCTCTGCAGACACACTGAGACTCCTCCACCTCCTCCACCCTCCACCTGGACTTTTTTTATTCATTCACAGATGCTGAACCCAAAGTGATAAATCAGATTTATCAGCTCCATCATGTGGTGTGATGGAGAATTGCTGCTCATTTCCACATTATTTTTTCTGTCTTGCAGATCTTGGAGGTTCAGAGTTATGCAGTAAGTTGATGCTTCATTATGTGTCTGCTGTACAAAGAACGCAAGACATATTTTATAATTCACTATACTTCTTCTTCTTTAGTCCTAATGAACGATGTGTATATGTTTCAGAAGATGTAAACACAGAGCTGTGTGTGTCAGCCAGTGCTCTAGAGTTCCCCCTATTGAACACACTCTGGTACTGCAGATAACATTTCATTCAGAGGGTGAAGAGACAATCCAATTTTGTGATTGGCTGAGGCTGGTGAATTTTGTGATTGGCCATTTCATTCATGTGAGAACATGACTGGAGCTTGTACAGGAATAAATTCACAAACTGAGGCAGACAGAACATTTAAACTGGAAAAAAACAATGGAGCCTTTCTTCAAATATTATAATTCAAATATACTACAAACTGCATCATAGTATAGCATGTTATTAGAACGACATGAACAAAAAACAAAGCTAAATCACTATCAATTACTCTGATGCAATTACTTTCACTACTACTGCAAGTAGAATAGATATTACTACTGCTACAACAACCAGTACAACCAGTACAATCACTACAACCACTGCAAACTACTTGTAAAAATAACACACCAATCCTAATTCCTATTAATCTTATAGTTCCTGAGAAATATTATACTAGAGGCACTTAAAGACTATTAACATCTACTTTTGCATGGTCTCATTAATACAATTATTTAAAATGTTCTAAATCTATTACACCCATTCTCAGTACTACAAACACTACAAGTACCACTGAACCTGAAATACTGTGACTGTGTATTTGGGGTTTCACCTTCAGGAGCTGAACAGAAGATTTCCTCTTCTCATTAAGGCTGTAGTCAGGACTTTAGAAATACTGAGGTCATGAGGTCAAGCTTTATTTAGACAATGTTTTTTTCTGTAACTTCCATTTTCTGTTTCTCTGGCTTTTCTTTAAACCATATAACTCATTTATCTAACAGGTCTGAACTCTCTGTGATGTGTTATTTAAATGCAGCAGTGTGTCCCTGAGTTTTAATGAACCTCTGAATTTCTGTATTGTTTCCTGTGTGTATTGAATTGAATGGTTTAAAGGCTGTTTCCTAACACTAATAATAAATCCAATAATTATTCTGACAACATGCTGGAAAGTTCTTTGAATTCTAACATAATTCAGCATCACTATCAATGACAGTTAATGCAGTTCAGTCAATACCTGTCTCACTCAATACAAGGAAACAATTATGTGGACATTGCAACCAGGGGAGAGGACACACTAGACCTAATGTCTACAAACAACAAGGACTCTTACAGAGCTGCTGCCCTCCCCCATGTTGGTAACTCTGACCATCCAGCTGTTACGCTCACACCAGCTTACAAACCCAGAGTGAAACAGGTCAAGCCAGAGGTCAGACAGGTTAGAATGAGACCACTGCTTTGAGACCAGTCAGTGGGACATTTTCAGAGAGGCAGCAACATAAGACAATGTTTCTGACCACCAGGAATATACTGTATCTGTCACTGACTGCATTAATAAATGTATAGATGATGTGACAGTGGTCAGAACCATCAAGAGGCGAGCCAACCACAAACACAAAAACGTTTGCTTTCTGCTGAGAGCCTGGAACTCTGCACATAAATCTGGGGATAAACCTGTCACAGGGATCAGAGAGGGGACGAGGCTGTACACACAAAAACTGAACAGCCACTTCATGTGTGATAAAAATCCACGTCGACTATGGAAGGGTTTTCAGAACACCACTGACTACAAGGCCCCTCCCTTAACGACATGCCAGAACAACCGCTTTCTACCAGATGAACTGAACAGCTCTTATGCACAGTTTGAGATCAAAAGCACCAACCAGGCACGGATGCTCCCTTTGCCAGCACCAGTCCACGTAAGGCGGCAGGACCTGACAACATCCCTGGACACGTTTTAAAGGATTGTGCAGAGCAATTGAATTTTTGAAATTTGCAGACATCTTCAACACATCACTCAGGCAGGCAGTCGTACCCACCTGCCTTAAAAACGCCACTATTATTCTGGTCCCAAAGAAGTCAAATCCAGTCTGTCTGAATGACTTTCACCCAGTGGCCCTCACACCAATTATTGAACAAACCAAGCCACAGAGGACGCCATCCTCACCAAGTAGGTCACCACACTATAGCCTGAACACACATACACACACAAGAAACACAAGACACACAATGCAGGTGGAGAAGATAGATGGGGACAAACGACACATCCCAGGTAGGGGAACACAAAGGATCCCTGAGGTTCTGAAGGCCCTTGTCCCAATGATGAACATCCAGGAGTCTCCAAACAGTGAATGCAGGATGATCATACACAAGTTGGAGGATGCTGCTCCTGAGTTTGCTCCTGTGTTCACCCCCCTGTGTTCAGTTCCTCACGTTTCTTTGGATTCACCTCTTTTGCTATTTCGATTTAAGTAAGGCGTCTTAGTTGCCTTAAATTTATGTTTTTGAATTTTCCCTACGTGGACACTTTTGGGGTTTTTTTTTAGTTTTGTTTCCTGGCTGAACAGACTGTAAGACAGTGACTTTTAAAATATGCTCATTAATCAGATTGCCTGGGTCTTTTTCTTCTGCTCTGGACTTTTTGTTGATATTCTGTCTCTCCCTGTTCAAATAAACCTATCATAAAAATAATGGACTGTTCATGTCTTTGTAAGGGGGTAAATTTACAGAATCAGCAGGGGATCACATAAATATTTACCCCACTGTAAAACAAACGCTCTCAGCAGAGTCACAGGTCTGGTGTGACGGAAACCGCTGGGATGGAGTCACCATAAATAGACAGAGGAGCTCTTTATTCAGGACAGAGACCAACAGCAGAGGAAAGTAGAGCTCCAAGAGTCATTAGCATCAGAGAACAAGTATCACAGAGTGTCTGTGAATCATCCACTGCTGGAGGTCACAGCTCAGAGTGGAGAGAGAGCTGTGTAATGTGCTGTCACATTCAGAGCTTAAATCAATACACATCTTTTCTCAGCTGTATCCTGATACTGGATGGATGGAAAGTCACGTTGGCACTTTCAGACTTTCTACTTGTTTTGTAACTGACAAGAGTCTGTGGAAAATCATGATGCAAAGAGGAAGAAGCATAATAACTCTACAAACCCTCTGATCATCCCAACAGCAAATTCACTAATGGACCAGTGTTCACACATTTACAGTGTGAACCATGTGTGAATGCATTACACCATCACACTGAAGCTCCACTCTGGCAGGTGAAAAGTAGCAGCTGACCTGCAGCATGTGGACAGAAGGAGGAATATATCTGTCTACACCCTGCAACAGTAGAGTCAGTGGAGACGAGGCTGCAGTGCAGGAGAACTGGACTTGGGATCTGGGAAAAAAAAGGATAGGATGGAAATAAGAGATGATAAAGAGATGACTGTACAACTGTGATTTCATCAGTTTGAAGTAACACTGAAAAAATGGAACCATATGAGAAAAATAAAAAGTAAATACATTTTATTTTTCTCATGTTAAATACATTAACATGAGTGTTGTACACTCTCCTTCTATCTGTTAGTAGTTGTGTACAGTTCAGCTGCTGCTGTCCTTGGTGCTGAATTCACCAACCCAGCTGAATGGTCCTGAGTGAACAGTGAACACATGAATATCTCTTTGATCAAAAGCAGCTTCAGTTCCTGCAGACAGTCCCTATGAGGAGTAGTAGTTAGTTGAGTGGAGAAGCACTTTTATTTGTGGAGCATCTATCAAATCAGTCCAGAGTGAGTCCTCAGGGTCTAAAAGATCTCACAGCTTCTTCTCTCAGTCAACACAGCCTCAGATTCACCAACATCAGCTTGACACACTGACATCCAAAGGTTTGCTGGAGGACAGAAACACTGTGGGCTGGAAATGAATTATGAAACAAGGCTCTTAGAGGTCAGGAGCTTTGAACTCAGCAGTAGACATGAGTGGACTGAACTCTGTAAAATGAATCTGAACTTTTCTCTCTAATGAGAAAATGTAATGTGGAGGACATGTTCTGACAGAGGAGGTTAGGGTTAACTGTGTCACAACACACACACACACACACACACACACATATCTGGTATCATGTGGACAGTAATAATGTATAAAAGCTTTCAGTGTGAGTGCAGAAATCATTTCCATTTCCTCCACCTGACCAGTTTGACCAATATGAAACAGATCTGACTTGTCTCTGAGAATCAGCTGTCTCACTTCTCTACAGAGCCCCTAAAGTGACATGGGGGAAAAAAATGAAACATTTCTAGTGAGCATGAAATACTTTCTGGTGCACACGACAAAGTATCTTGTGCATACGAGAAACCTTAGGTTAAGCACAGGCAGTTGTGCTTCCTGTGCGTCTGCCTCTAGGCTCATTAAGATCATTAACCTCAAAGAATGGCTGGTAAAGGTAAAGATAAATGTTAACTTTAGTGACATAAAGTAAGCAATACATGTCTGGCCTAATGATGCTGGCTTTCTCTACCTGCTATGTTAATGTAATTTTCTAAACGTTTTTGACGTGTGCTTTGCTTATTACAGATCGATATCAACATCATAGGTGTTATGACAGATGAGGAGTTAGGACAGTACATCAAACGATATGGGGACAGACTTGCAGTCAGAGCATTTTGTCCTTAAAGAACTGTGACAAATGAAAAGTCAGAAGGAGTGGAGACAGTGAAGTCTGCTCTCATGCAGAGAGTTAGAGACAGACTCAGGGAACAATGGAAAACTCCTGCCAACAGAGACACACAGGGCTCTGGTATTGTTGGCAATAAACATGCAGTCAAAGCCTCCCGGCAGGTTGAAATGGGATGGCTCCACTTTGATAACGGCACTTATCACCAGATCAAAAGAAGAAATGGAGGTGGAACACGGCACCTGTCAGTCCAGAAATCAGTAACTATGGGTGAACTGCTGAAGACGGACAAGGGCTTGTTTTTTCTAAATGGATATTCATCCAAAGGGCCAGTGGAAGACTTCGAGTTTAATATTCGTGATTACAGTCACAATGCAGTATCCCCTGAAGTCACAGTGAGCCAGCACAACCTCCAAGGTTAAAGACGTAATCCTTCTCTCTGATGCATCATCAGACTTTGAGCCCACAGATGAGAGGCCACTGAAGACAACTTATCTTCTGCCATATTTCTGTTATCAATACATTCTGTACATACTGAATATGATTAAGAATGAAGTCTGGAGGGGGCGGGGGGTGGGTGTCAAGTGGGATCGGGACTAACATGTATTACAGATTTTAAAATAAAAATAAGTTCAACTCTTTTAGAATTAATCGTACCTCTTCTTTCTTGACATGTAATCCATTCTTGCATTTTATGTACATCCACCTATACCCAGAGAGTTGGCCAGATGTTTGTAACTGTTCATGAATGAAATTAATCACGCGATCCAAAGTGATGTATCCCTTGCGCTGAAACAGACTACAAGACTTCAAAATTCATTTTAAATAAATTTCAGACACAATATGACTGTGACGACTTGCAAGTAACTCTTGTACTGTCATTTTCACACAGAAACAAAAACCAAAATGCAGTGGATGATCTCCCAGAGACCATGCGCGCATGCAATACTTTATGGTGAGAAATGTTTCATTTTCTTTTTTTCCCATGTCCCTTTAGGGGCTCCGTACTTCTCTGACACCAAACTATATTTCCCATCATTATGGAAACAGCAGATGGACAAATGCGCACTTTTGTATCTGTGAAGTTCTTTGTTCTTTCTATTCTGTGACAGTGGAAATAAAAAGTTGTGTTGAGTAAATGTCCATCATTTACACTTTACTGTGTTGGACAGTAAATAATAATAATAATGTTTCTTCTGTAGATGTTCTCACTGCAGCTGGAGGGAAGAATAAAAAGTAAAGAAACAGCTTCAGTGGCTCTGACAGAACTAAGTGGAATAAATCTGCTGTCTCGCTTGTTTGCACACAGATAACTGGCTTTATCCAATGAGACCAACTAGACTGTCTTCACTTTGACCTCTGACATATACTGGAACACCACTGTATATATGGGACTAATCAGCTCCTGTAGATACACTAGAAGGATTTTAGACTGAAAAGACAGATATATTTTTATAATACCATCATATATCAAAAGTGGAAAATATGCACTGATATTATTCACACAAAATATATATTTTTCTTAATGTGCCAATTTTCCATATGAGCTGTCGTCTTCACCTTTTGTCCTCAGCTCATTTAGAATTATAAAGGCAGATACTTGAGTCTGACTCATGTTGTTTCCTGCATTAATCAGCTCATCTTCTGTCTTAAGGAAAATAAACTTGCACACATGTATTTAAACTACACATGGTCAGTGTCAGTGAACATCACACAGCTTTAATATGAGATAAAAGAACTTTTCTTTTTTCCTCTGGACATTAGACAGTGTCCACTGTGACTGTCCACCTGAGTATGAATGTTTAACGGTGCAGAGACAGAATAACACAGAGACAAACTGCTGGCTAAGAGACAGAGGACTCACACAGACACAGTCTCTTCCTCTCTGGATAACAGTTCCGGTAGGGGTCGCTAATGTCCGTGTGAAAGCAGCAGAAGAAGCAGAGACAGAGTCTCCAGCTCTTGTGTTCGTCAGCAGCGTTCAGACTGGGATTTCTTCCTCCGCTCGGCTTCATCTGCAGCGCTTTCTCTTCTGGAAATGAACCGCTGGACACGGAGCTTTTGCAGCTGATTAAAGGACACCATGCTTTACTTCTGGATACACACCGTGTGGATCCCCGCCGTCGCTTTCCTCTTTGGATTTCAAGGCAAAGGATCGTTTCACTCTTTTCATTTCATGTCCTGGCGTTTTCCACTAGGAAACACCGGAGCTGAGAGGGAAATTCCAGCTACCGTGGATGTTTATTGTGCGTGTGTCCGTCTGATGCTGACTCGAGTTGTGAAGGTCTGTGAAGTGACGTCCCTTCCTGAAAACACCTGACATGACAGAGAGGTCTGCGCTCCTCACGGCGAAGCCTCTGACTTTCTGCTGCTTCCTGTTACAGCAGAGCTCTGTTTGCTCTAAATGAAGTTAGTGATGAGTGGAGCCAGGGGCGCCGCCAGAAATCTTGGGCCCCATGAAAGATTAGAATTTTGGGCCCTCCTTTTTTTGCGAAAATCTGTTTAGGTGATCGTGGTAACATCATTAAATGGCATTATTTTAAATGCACCATTGTCAGAATTAGACTTTAAGATATTGCAACTACGTATTGTAAAGTTATTTTGTATGGAGTCCATTCTAAATGTTCACATGTTGAAACGACTTGCATGCATCACTGTATCAGTATGGATTTACAACAGATAAACACAAACACCTAAAAATTATTTTCTCTGTTTCCTACATTTCTGGACTTATTGTAGCATATATGATGAAATGTATGCCTTAATAAATAACTAGGCTATAGGCTATGAACTGCAAGAAATCCACTGAGTGTTTTTGCTTTCTTTTATGCAACGCTCATTTATTAAAAAGCACAGCAAATGTTCAGACATTCAAGGTCGATACCTACAAAACAATATCAAAAAAATCTACTGTGGCAATAAAGGTAGAGAATTTAAATAAAATGGCACTGTTAACTGTTCTCTTGATGGGCTAATCCAACCACTTTAATACGAAATCTGTAGGTCTATCATTCGATAGCATATTGTAAACACCAAGGTGAGTGACGACTAATACCTGCTAATAGCCTACCTTTCTTTGGGAAAAACTGTGTCAGCAGCTGTCTGCCCTTTTTCTCCCTCTCAGCCTTTTCCTGCCTCTCCTTTCTTTTCTGTAACATGACTTCCTGTTCAGTATGGCGGCGCCCTGTTCGGCTGTGGCTGCATGGGCTCGCGACAGTTATGGACATTTCTACCGAAACTTGCCATCTAGGACCGTGAATCCAGTCAGTACTCAGCAGAGTAAAGTGTACGAACGCCAGCAGCTGCTTGATTTACGACCATCCAGCAACTTCGGCTTTGTAGACACGACAACTCTGGAGCGTTTACGTAGCCTCGGAGCGCTACGCCGGCTAGACCCAGCGGCCTGTGGAGCAGCGGATTCGTCAAGCAGCAATGGCCGACAGCGGAGCAAGCGGAGGCGGTGTGACCGAAGGCGGAAGCGGGGCTGTCGAGGAGGGCTAACGGCTAAGCTAAAAGCTAAACCCTACAAAACGCCGCTTCCATCCATCTTCCTCTCCAACGTCCGCTCCCTAGAGTCTAAAATAGACCATCTCCAGTTGGACTTAACATCTAAACGGGAGTTAAGGAACTGCTGTGCCATCATTCTGACAGAAACCTGGCTAAACTCATCAATCCCGGACAACGCTGTTAGCATCGAGGGGCTAGCTACATTCCGCGCCGACAGGAGCAGCGCACTCAGCGGTAAATCCAGAGGTGGCGGCTTGTGTATTTACATCAACAACAACTGGTGTAATAATGCTAGATCTGTCTCCAGTCACTGCTCACCGGACATTGAGCTCTTGACTGTGAACTGCAGACCATTCTACCTGCCCAGGGAGTTTACTGCTGTGATCATCACTGCTGTGTACGTGCCCCCCAGCGCTAACACCAAGGAGGCTATGAGTGTTCTTTACCGGACTATCAGTGAGCTGCAAACTGCCCACACGGAGGGCATTTTTGTTGTTGCTGGCGACTTCCACCAAGCAAACATGAAATCTGTCCTCCCTCACTTTCACCAGCATGTGGACTTTGCAACCAGGGGAATGAACACTTTAGACAAAGCCTACACCAATGTCAAGGATGCATTCAAAGCAGCCCCCCGCCCCCATATCGGCTCGTCTGACCATCTATCTGTTATGCTAATCCCAGCATACAAGCCCCTGCTGATCCGGGAAAAACCCACCGTTAGGCAGGTGAGGAAGTTGTCTGTTGGGGCCATGGAGGCACTGCAGGACTGTTTTGAGTGCACAGACTGGGACATGTTCAAAGAGGCTGCAACATACAACAACCAAACTGACATTGATGAGTATGCCATGTCTGTGTCAGCCTACATCAACAAATGCATGGAGGACGTCAGTGTCATAAACAGCATCACCACCAGGGCCAACCAAAAACCCTGGATGTCTGAGGAAGTACGAAGAATGCTGAAGGCTCGGAACTTAGCCTTTAAGTCTGGCGATAAGGAGGCTCTGAAGACTGCCAGAGCCAACTTAAACCGTACCATCAGACTTGCTAAACGATTTTATTTAAAAAGCTTAAACAGGGAAAAATGATTAAGATAATATTATTAGCCCCTCAGCCCAGGGCCCCTGTCAGTGCTGGGCCCTTAGAATCGTCCTAACCTTTCCCCCCCTGGCAGCGCCCCTGGCTTCAGTACAGTCTCCTCTCAGCACAGTAGTAGAGTAGTGCAGAAACATGTGGAGCCTGTTGGACTGTCTCCACTGCTGGACTTATTTCTGAGAGCTGGTCTCTCTGATGAAATGTGTGTGTGTGACATTTGTATTAGGCCGTATGCAAGTTAGCTTGTGTATATTGTTAAATACCTGTATTTATAAATCAGGCTTGGTTCAAAGTCTACTTGAAACTCCTTAATATCTTCACACACATGTTTTCTCCACAATGTCTACATTGTAGTCTGGATCAGACAGTCACTGGATTCTCTTTGGCACTACTCTCATGCAGGTGTGGAGCCTTATTAGTGTGGAGTGTGTGTGAGGTGGATGACAGAGGGAGTGTGTGATACAGGTGGATGACTGAAGAAGCAAAGTGTGATGGGAAACAGAAGTAAAAACTAACTTTTGTGAGCAGCAGTAGGACTAAGAGAAGAAGAGATGGACAAAAGATAAGAAAGGATGAGTTTCTTTTTCTTCTCTCCAGACTGTAAGTGCATCGGCTCTGAGAGGAATTGAAAATGTTTGGGAATGGCTTTGTGACAGAAGCAATGCAGTGATCGATCAGCTGCTCAGTTTGACTTCATCTGAAAATCAGTAGAAAATCTGATCAGGTCTTCAGGGTCAGAGCTGGAATCAGCAACCACCTGATAGTTTGAAGCCTTCGTCTGACACTCAAACACAAAGACACAAAGACCCTCCCGTTCATTTATCTACCAGTATCTTATTAATAAACCCAGATGAACTGAGCCAGTGAGCTGTGATGTGTCATCTTTCAAAACTCCAACAAAAATGTCTGTGATTAATTAGTGAATTGATTTAGTTCTGAGTGTATAGTTGGACACTGAGCTTGTAGCAGGAGTATTTGGAGACATTTCTGTTGATGTTTTTATACTTTTCCAGACTTAAAATCTTGTGATTGCTGTATTCAAGGAGATCACAGCTTTTTTATTTGTGAAGCATCAACTTTTAACAAACACCATTCAAACAAAAGCAGTTACCACAGGACACCTTCAGAGGTCCCGTGGGATCCATGCATCAGCAGGTCGGAGCTGTTTTGGCAGCATGTGGAGGATCAACAGCACATCAGGCAGGTGGGCAATACTCATACCGATACCTTGCCTTTGATACCGATACCGGAACGATATTTTTTCAATACCAAATTTTCTAAAAATCTGTTCTAGAAACTCTACATTACACATAACTTTGAAAAACTTTGGGTTTATTTTTCAGTTTCTGCACTTTTTCATTCATACTCATGGAAAACGTACAAAGTAAAAAGTGAAAAAAATAGAACGTAACAAATGTAACCAACACAATGAACTACTGCAAATAGTTTTCAGTGCAAAATTAGTGCAAAACAGTTTCAAGTCAGTATATTAGGCTTACTGCAGTTTACCATTATATCACTCTGCAATTGTTCTTTAGAAAAATCAGCATGTCTGTTTTTTCAGGTCTCAGACACGCTTGCTCCAGGCTAACAGTGTCCCCAGCAGTAGAAAAGGTACGTTCTGAGGGTGTGGATGTTGCTTGCATACAGAGATAACTTGTTGCCAAGTCAGAAAGCTTTGGCAGAGTGTCCTTCATGTCAATACATATTTTGCATTGTGCACTGTTAGCATCGATGCTGCTAAAATGGAGCAACGCTCTAGATTTTTTCCTCATTTTAAACAGATTTATACAGAAAAACAGAAGAATGTGCGCGACACGATCCTTCTTTTCCCATAAAGATGTCAAGATGATTTTGTCAGTTCCCTAAACACCTCACACACACACATACACACACACACTTAAAGCCAGTGATGGAGGAAGTACTGAAGCTTAGTACTGAAGTAAAAGTACAAATCTCCCAAAAAAATATACTCAAGTGAAAGTGGAAGTATTGCATCAAGAATCTTACTTAAGTAAAAGCACTAAGTACTTACTTTTAAATTTACTTTAAAGTATTTTTTAAAGTAAAAGTACTCACACAATGGGTTGTCTCAGTGTCCGGGCCATATTTTATTCTATTTTATTCTTATTTTTTTTAAATTACTTTATTGATCCCTCCTGGGGAAATTATTCTCTGCATTTTACCCACACCAAGTGAACAAAACACACACACAAGCATTATGCACATGAACAACATGCACTAGAGACGCTGTGGCAGGGGGCTGCCTAGTGAGGCACCCGGGGAGCTGGGGTGAATCGGTGCTTTGCTCAGGGGCACCACAGCCATAGTCGCAGAAGCAGGGGAGGCAGGTCCCCTTTACCACCACTGTATCCGTTTTTTTTTGCGCTTGGTCGAGGGATCGAACCCACGACCCTCCGATCTCAGGCCGGTCCAAAGTCCAAAGCCGCACTCTTAACGTACTGTGCTGCGCCCCCAAATTTTGATAAAGAATGTAGATATACTGATTTATACCTCTGCCTATGTCACCTGCTTAAATACGGCCAAATTGGAGGTAATAGAGCCACCTGACTGGTTGGCAATGGCAAACAACGCCTCAACGCAATCAGTCTGTTTTTTTTTTTCATGCAAGATTTTGAGGAAATTATGTTCATAACATGTAACGAGTAACAGCATAAATTGTAGAAATGCAGTGGAGTAGAAAGTACAGATAATTGCTGCAAAATGTAATGGAGTAAAATCCAAAGTATGCATTATTAATTTTACTTAAGTAAAGTACAGATAAAAAATAAAAAATACTTAAGTACAGTAACAAAGTACAAATAGTTTATTACATTCCACCACTGATTACAGCAAATCAGGATCTGTATTGATCAGTCTTCATTTTTTACCTGATGCTGCTCTGACATAACAAACTATAACTACTTGCAGAACAAAGTGTGTGTGCATCTTAAAATAAGGGTTAGTAGACACATTAAGGTCTCATCTATCTGCACAAACAAATCTCTCTTGTGTTCTATTCATCCAGTCAGCTAATAATATTCACAGTCTCATAGAAAACAAACAGAAACATAATGTATCACACAAGCTGCTCCACATAGACCTAGCATAGCATTTGGAGCAGGCACACAATTAAATTCCTCAAAGGCCAAATGGATTTTCTGATTGTGTCATTCTTCAGAATGGCTGTGGGCTCTGTTACATCTAAACAAGATGTGTGTGTGTGTGTGTCCTTTGATGCCTTTGATGTATCAACATTCTACAGTCTGATGTCACAGGCTGCAGTAAGTGGACACACAGCCAGAGACAAGTTCAGAAGTCAAACAGGAGCAGAAACAGTTGGACTGGACAGGACTTGCTCATGATTTAGGAAGAAAGAAGCACTCAGATATTTCTGCACAATTATTGACAAGGAAGGGAGGAGCTACTGCTGTTACAAGGAGAAGAGGAAACTACAGGAAAGTCCAGATCACCTCCAAGGTTTTCAGTAAGTCAGTACATGTTAGTAGTTCATGTCAGTGTTTAGCTTAGAAGTTAATTTTGTGGAATGTTTTGTTCAGGTGATTTGTTTGTTAATTTGGACACACACACAGTAGTTGTGAACACTGTTACTAAAATAGAGGAAATATAAACTGTGTAACTGAGAAGTCATGCCATCATCTGCTGCTTATCTGGGTCCAGACTGCCACCCAGTCCACAATGCACCAAAGTTCTATGGTACCTCCCACAGGTGGTGAGCCAATGGGAGGTGGTGTCACCCAGAGCGGGGTTCAAACCCACGATCCTGAGAGATAACTGGGCGGCTACCTAAAAAGTATTTCCAGCTAATGAATATCATCAGATGAGGAGCTGTGAAATGGAGGAACATGACAAATGATGTTTGAAAAAAATATACTGCTGTAGGAAGCAAAGGAAACAAGAGAAGAAGCTTTTACAAAACAAGCTGATTTTACTGTTCATGCTGATGCTGATGTGCATTTTCACTTTGCAGACACACACACACACACACACACACACACACATCTCTCCTCTCTACTTTTACTACTCTGGGTTTCAGTTACATGGAAAGTGGAGTCCAGAATAAGAGGCTGATGCTCTGATTTAACAGGAATCCACTATGGCTGCTGAATGAATTTGCCATGGTCACTTGTTTTAATGAAATGCTCGACTGATAACTGAGGAAATATATGACACACATTGGTAAGAAATATTTTCAGCAGTCAGTGTGTGTCTGTTTAAGTATTTGTGTCTAACACATGACTGTCAGAGAGAGAGAGAGAGAGAGAGAGAGACTGCAGGTGAGGCAGAGGTGGAGGGTGAAACATAAGAGAGAGAAAGTGCAAAGGTTCATTTGAAAATGTGTTAAAAAAAAGTGGTCAAACTCAACAGCAGGGTATTGAAAACCTTGACCACTGGCACGTGGCCCCACAGGGCTGTGCACTCTCTCCCCTCCTGTTTTCACTGTACACAAATGACTGTGTTTCTCATTGTCAATCTGTGACACTGTTCAAATTTGCTGATGATACCACATTGGTGGGCTGAATGACTGAGAACAACGAAACTATGTATAGACAAGAGATTGTAACATTAGTGGATTGGTGCAATGTAAATAACCTGGAACTGAATGTAAGCAAAACTAAGGAACTTGTGGTGGATTTCCTCAAGGAGAGAGGCTCATCAGCCACTATTAATCAATAAGACACAAGTGCAGCAGGTGGACAGCTACAGATTTCTTGGCTTCAATATCTCGGCGGACTTAAAATGGACAAACAACAGCCATGCCACCCTGAAGAAAGCTCACCAAAGACTTTACTTTCTGAAACAACTAAAAAAGTGGGGGGTGTGGGGCCCAGGCATGTTGTGTTTTTTATCGAGCTGCTGTGGAGAGCATTTTAACTTTTGGCATCACTGTCTGGTTTGGAAGTCTGACTGCAGAGGAGAAAAGGCAGCTGAACGGTGTAGTGTGCACAGCAGCCAGGATCATGGGACAAGAGGTGACATCTTTGTCTGAAATCTATGAGACCAGACTAAAGAGGAAAGGACTCAAGATTTTAACAGACCCATCCCATCCACCAAACTGCCTTTTTAATTCTCTGTACTCTGAGGAGCATTAGAACCAGAACAACCAGATTCCAGACCAGCACATATCCCAGTGCTGTCCGACTTCTTAATACTTTAGAACTTGCACTTTAGACCAGTTTGTTTTGTTTTTATTATTTTTTACATTTTATTTTATTATTTTGTTGTGAGCTAGTATTAGTATTTCAGTATTTCAGCTGTATTATTTTATAATATTTTGAACTTGCACTTCTTTTATTAGGTCTTACAGATATGTTCTTTTGTCATTACTTATGCTGCTACTAATGTCAGTGGGTGTGTGTTTATTATTTATGATTTATGACTCACCAAACAAATCCCTAACAACGTAGTCGTTTGGCGATAAAGTATTGAATCTTGAATCTCTGCTGACTCTTCTTTTCCTCTGTATATCCGCAGGAATCTCCAGAACAGCAGTGCTGCGTAGAGCTAACAGCTGATCCTGACTGAAAGCTAAGAAGTCACCCGACTGGCTTCCAAAGAGTTCGGAAAAAAGTAAAAAGCAAAATACAAATGTAACAAAAGTAGTCTCCCTCAGTGCACAACTGCGCCAGGATTTGACCACACTGAAGAAAAAAACAAACACACACCAAAAGACAAGAGAAAAGGTTACAAGTAAGAAAAGATGGGGCAGAGCTGCCGTAACCAGCAGCTGCTCTTGCAGCACCATCTTGTAAGAGAACCTTGATTCTATGAATTTTAAATGTCAACTTAAAAAAAAGACTAATAAAAGTTGAGAGTAAAACCAGCAGCTGAAATTTGACTAAAACTAGAAGCTGTGAAGTTTATCTGAAAAATGTTTAAAGAGTTTTTCATGTTCATGTGTCATTTTTACAGTGTATACCTAGTGTTCACCCTGTTTTTCATGTTTTACAGTGAATCCTCTGGCTGCTGATAATACTTGTGTACTTTTACTGCTGATGTTTTCATTTTCACACTGCATCACATATTTCTGACAGTTCTTTCCCTTGTGATGTTTTCCACATTGTCACCCTGATTGTTGTGTTTTTAACAGTGCAGCCAAACTTCCACTTTACAATACATCTGCTGCTTTTTATTTTTTACAAGTTCATTACACTGTTGTAATATTTAATAATATTGTTATAAGTTTGGTTATAAGTTCGTCCAGTGCTCATCTTTGATCATCATTGTTTATTGGATATATCCTGTGTCACCTTTCTTGCCATTTTACACAGTGCACAGCCTCCATTAAATTCTTTTACAGCATATTTCCTATAATAATCAATGTTTAGCCAAGCCATATAAATAATAAACACTTGATATAATGTATGTTTTGCACATTGGTAATTAATTTTACACAGTATTTAACATACGTTATTTTATTAATAAATTAATTTCAGCAACAAATAAATCTGGTGAGTCACTTGGGAGCCGAAAGAGCTGCTCTTCTTAGTGAGCCGAGCCATAAGAACCGGATCTCTTAAAAGAGTCGGAATTCCCATCACTGTACTCCACAGTAGCTGAAAGTTTACTTTCACTTTGACCGAAGTTTGTGGCGCGGATGATTTTCTCTGTC